>NC_061090.1:81984639-82000489 GCF_015104395.2 Macrobrachium nipponense | reverse complement strand
GGGTAGTTGCAGATCCCTGGCAAAGTCATGGAGTTCCCATTGTGTTATGAGATGTGGTCTTGAGGACTGTGCTTCATCAAAATTTGGGTCACTGTAATCCAGCATAGCCATCCTCCTCTGCTTCCTCCTCACCACTTTCCTCGTCTGATTTGAAGGATACTGAACTTGGTGCATCAGGAACAGGTAGACCTTCTGCATGTGGAATTGGGCGAATAGCTGATGGAATGTTTGGATATTCCATGTACTCCTTTTTCTTCTTTGATAAGCCCTTTTTTATTGGAGGTACCTTGTAGAAATAACAATTGTTGGCTCCCTCCACGTCATTGGCACAGCAAAAGGCTTTCATTTTTCTGTTCAACCATTGGCAAAGGTTTGTAACACAAGTTTTGCACCATATGTGAGGAGCCCAGTTCTTATCCTGGTCACCAATCTTGCATCCAAAATATAGGCAACATGCCTTTCTAACCAGAGCAGTCATATGGCGCTTCTGTGATGCAAAGGTCACCCCACCACAAATGTAGCAGAAGTTGTCTGCCCTATTCACACAAGTACGAGGCATCTGCAAAACAGAAAACAACAACTAGTTCGAAGATAAGCAGAATATGTATTCATGAACTTATTATAAAAAAGACAACATAGCATAAGTATTTACGTATATCATCCAGTAGAAAAATAATTAAATGCCTCTTATGCTTATTAATAGCTTGCTCAATTAATATTTATTTTAAGTTTATGAAGTATTTTACATTAAAATCACCTACCTTTCGCCCTCCAAATGTAAGCTTGCACAGCACAAACACCTTCTGTGACTGATGGAACAATACTGAGGGCAGAGAGGCTGTGAGCATGGTGAGTAATACACTTCCGCCAGCCTGTAGGAACCTGTTGACACATGTAGGCTTATCTTGAAAAGTAGAGCTACCAAACAATTTTATTTAACCTTGATATTTGTTATCAACCTAAAATTAGATATAAAATGCTACTTTGGTCTCAGAAGCATTTTGGTTGTTGACCAATATCAGTCCTCCTCAAAAACATCACAAGTAGTTTCGCCGCCTGTGAAGAACCCAGGCACCAACCAAAGGATAAGTCAAAGAACGCAACCAAAAGCCAAAAATGAGAAACCTTGTGTAACTGCATAGATGATCAAGGACGACCCTTCAACTGAGTTGCCAGCTACCCTATTACCAACCACTACAGTTACTGTGTATTCGCATAGCAAACCCCTTTCCACCAGAGTATTTTTGTATACCGGTAGCCAATGCAGTTTCATCTCAAGTTGGCTTGCGAAGAAGTTAGGATTTCCAGTTATTAAATGCGTTTCATTGAGCATTGTACTGTCTGGCTTGCAGATTGTACAAGGCGAGTACGATGTCATTTCATGTAGATTACACGTGGGTGACAGAGTAATCCACGCTAAACTCGTGGTTCATGATGATGTAAACACTCCCATTCATAATGTTGGCCTTTCTAACTTAAAAGTGCATTTGCAGCGCAGAGGTTGCACTATGGCAATTAATAGTGATCTTCTTACTAACATTAATATCCTGGTTGGGGCAGATTATTTTAGCTTGTTCGTCCTCGGTATAGAGTTTGTTTGTGATGCATAACTGCGTAACACCATGTGGTTGTGTACCACAGTGGGCCCTGGAAGGGATAAACACATCTGTTGTTCGCACATTATGAGTTTGTTGAGCCACCCCAGAGATCGACATTGATATGTGGTGGAGATAGGATACTGTAGGCATCACTCCCCACGAACAGTACACCACCTCAGAGCACGCTGCTATGAATAAAGTCTATGTTGATAAGTACTGAATGAGGGTACCAAGTAAGCTCACTATTCCACGGGTCAGAATGCCCAGATACAAATTATCGTAGTTCATTCGCTCAATTGAACGCATTAGAGACGCAATTTGTGAAAGACCCTGTGTACTGAAGAGACTATGAGAAACGTCCATTCAGACATATCTTGATGCCGGGCTCATTTCTGAAGTCACTGATTCAAAGATTAGGGATAATACTTGCCCCACACTTTGGGGTTAAGAAGCAGAGTCTCACGACTCCTTTACCGTATCGTGTTCAACTCATCCTCAAAGTCAAAGGAGAACTGTTATTAAATGATTGCCTTATCCAGGTCCCAACTTAGTTGAAATGCTATTATGATTTGCTCCAAGTCGTTTCGACGCTGATCCATATGAGTTAGTATCAGGACATATCAAAAGCTTTTCCACGGAGTGTTGCTACATCCCAATGATACTAAATATACACATTTTTTGTGGCGACGAGAGCCGAAACGACCGGCCACGTACATCTTTAACGTTGTAGTTTTTGGCATAACCAGTAGTCCTTATCTTTTGCAACAAGTGCTCCAAACCCATCTCCGTGAATGGGGTCGGGAAGATATAATTAAATCCTTCTATGCAGATAATTATCTGCAGACATTTGTAGCCAGGGAACCAATGGAAAGAGATTGCCAGGTCAAATCGTTTTTTAGACGAGGCCCACATGCCTTTGACGGGGTGGGCAAGTAATTGTAGGGAGTTTGATCAGAAGATCGGTTGCAAGGAACCCGATGAAGTCAATGTTTTGGGAATGAGTTGGGTAGAATGTGGGAAAATTAGTTGAGTTTAAAGCCTAAGAATGTCCAGAGCTGTAGAAGTAATTCCAATCATCTTACCAAACGCCAAGCAATTCCCGGTACCAAGCCCCCAGCAACAGTCCCTTTTGGTAGCCAATTTTGACCCCTTAGGGTAGTCCTTTTTTTTGGTAGCCAATTTTTTAGGGCTAGTCAGTCCCCTTTTGTGCGGGGAAAAATTCTCCTTCAAGAATTGTGGGAAGCTGGGGTAGGTTGGGGTGATGTGCTGTCAGATGTTCACTAACTAGAAGCTTGGAAACTACTCGCTAAATTCAACAATGTTCACACATGTAAGTTGGAGAGGGGGAATTGTGCATAAATGTAGTGAATTGCATCTGTTTACTGGTGCGGTAGCGCAAAGCTTAACAAGCGTTGCTGCGCTGAGCCCATGTCAGACAGGGATCCGAACACATTAGTCTCTTAACTCCGTTCTCTATACTCTGTTTTCTGTTGAGTCGTTGCATGTGAGCTGACCCCACGGTCCATGGCAAACTCAACAGAACGACTTGTATATGTGTCGATTTGTGAACTTTGTACATTTTGTAACTCTTGCATTGCATGGGAAGAGCTCTCACTATGTGAAACTCTTGTATAAGTGTTTTTTTTTTTTGGCATCTGTGTTGCAACAACGAACTTTTGAACTTGTAGATCATAATGATCTTTTGATATAAGTGATTTTTTGTTACTATTCTTGCCTTCATTGGCTGGTTCGCATTTGTTAGTCTTCGCCTCGTTCCCCCCATGGATTAATGACAAAATTCTTGTTGTTATGTAAATTATCTAAGAAAACAGAAGAATGCTTTCCTTTTTGAGGTGAAAAATTACCAGTAAAAAATTGACTAACCTGATCCATCCAGTATAAAAGGTGAGTGCACAAACCACACATCCTCTTCCTTCTAATTAATTCAGTTCAGTCAGTAGCTATTTCTGGCCCAGGTACGTGGTGCATGAGCGAGACATATCCATGAGGGGAGTTGTGAGCGACGCCATCATTACATACAGTAAGTAATCGTTCTTTCCTTTAGCCATTCTTGGGCTAATTGATTTAAACCTTTGCTGTCATTGTTTAATCAACTTTTGGGAATGTATGCCTAGCTATTTTGATGAAAGTGCGATTCAATTTAAGTGATTTTCCTGTTTTTTTTTTTTTTTTTTTTTTTTTTTTTTGTTTTTTTTTTTTTTTTTTTTTTGTGGTCGTGTGGCCCCGTTAAATTCATGTAAATTTGGGGTGCTGTGCCACCTAAATTCATGCATCACTGCTTTGTTTCTCTGTTGACGTTAGTAAATTCTAGTTTTGTAGTAAAATTGTTAAAATCCTCCGTGTTTACCTTTCGAGTTGTCCTTGTGCACGGGCTATCAAGCCTTCCTCTATCTGGCACAAACCTGAAAACATTCGCAATAAAATTCGTGACAAGATGCTTTGTGTATTTAGGCTGATAAAAAGAAATAATGCATGGACAAAATTTTAAGATCTTCGTAGTATGGTCTATAACTTTAATATATCTTTTATCGGCAATATCATTTTCATACCTCACAACTCCGGTACTCAAATCTGTGTGTCATGATTTGATGCACAAAACTTATCACCGAGCAGAGTCAAATCCATACTAGTAATCCTTTGGACTGTTAACTATGTGACATCATTCCTCCTTTGAGAGCTAGCCAATCACTGGTGTGCAGTGGTCGGACTTAGCTGCAAATCTAGGTGGACTCTGCTATAATACTACAATGTACATAGTCTCATGAGGCCTATTCCTATGCCTGCTGGAGTTTTATGTGTTAATGAAGTGTTACAATATTATTTACAATGTCACCAATAAGTTCTCAAACCTCCTGCTATGCAGAGGACTGCTAAATTTGATCTGCCAGAGCACTTAAAGGTAGTAGGCTATACTTCAATTTCACCATTATAATTTTTACCCTATACTTCTAAAATATACTACATTATGGCTTTAAAAGGTAAACTTGGACCAACTAAGCTAGCCTACAATAAATTTTACCAAACAGCCAGTCTACCAGAGTTCACCATCAAATAACCAAGGGTAGCCTACATATTCTAACCTTAGCTTTGCAAAAGGTAGCCTAACTTGGCATAAACCTTCAGGAATGCTGATTTTTCGATCAGTTCCTTTCCACAGCTCAAGTCTTGGCTAGCTATGAAAGTCTAAGTTATTCTTACAGGCTAGCGTAACTTAGACTGTACAATGTAAATAAATGTGTTGAATTACAGGTCAGTAAGATTGTGACATGTTACATAGCTTTATATATGGTTACTATATGTATGCAGGCTTCAGCACATAATAATTATTAATGAATGAATATTTTGCATTGTTATGTTGTTATGCTCTAACAAAATTCATGTGCCTTTCTATCAGATTCCATATTAACTTGTGTTTTTATTCTTTTTCAAACTAATTTTTTTTAAATGAAGCCCCTCTATTCATAATAGGAGTCATTTTCAGAATTATTTGTCTTTTTATTTTTCTTTGCTGGAACAAATACTTTTATACTCGAAATTTAGAAAAACTGGATTTTCAATACCTTATCTTTGTCTATACAATTGTAATTCTTACTGAAAATTGAAATTGAAACTTCATATATATTAATAATATTATATCTATATATATATATATATATATATATATATATATATATATATATAGGAGTAAAAGGAGGAATGTGTAGACTTATCATTTTTAACTTCCCATGGAGACAGAGTCCAGGCAACAACCTAAGAATGCTGATAACTCTTTTTTGGGTGGTATGATGTTAAAGTTCCTTGCCTAAGCATATCAGTGCTGCGACCAGTTACTTGGGGCGTTGACGAAGAGTGTGAATTTATGTGTATGTGTGCACCTCTTCCGTTCATAATGGCATCTTTAGCCAAAACTAGGGTAAGACTTACGGGAGAGGTCTGTGCGAGAAAGGCAGAGCCACGATGGCGTATGCCGAGGTGTTTCCTTTTGAGATTGTGTGAAATTCCAGGCTGCAATGGGTGAGTTATTATGCTTTAGCCAAAGTTATGGCTTGTCTCTTACTTTGATATTTTGTAAAGATGTTCTGTTCATTTGATCTTTGACTTTGTCTTTACAATTGTGTGTGCTCACTAGTGTGTTCTCTTGTCTTTTAAAACAGGCGGATCTAGTGGAGGGGACTAAGTGTCCTAGTGAGGGGACTGTGTTTTGGAGAAGAGATATTTGGTGTGACTAATTACTGATTAAGACTATTAAATACCGGGGCGTTATCTGAGTTAATTGATCTGTGAGTTACCATTCCATTAATTATCCTGTAAGAACCTGAATCATTCAATTAGTAATTTACTAATAAACGTATATTTTCGTAGCTCCGACTCTGATTTGATGACCTTATGGAATGGAGAGAGAGAGAGAGAGTGAAAGGAGGAACTGAGTGTTACCAGTTTGCCTTCCGCAATGGCTAAATGCTTACCAAATATGAAAATAGCGGGGGCGACGCTCCCGTTCTTAATATATATATATATATATTATATATATATATAGATATATATATATATATTACACATCCCCTCTATGTGGGGACCAGCTTGACGCGGTGACGGGGTTCTTGAACCACAGGAAATTAGTTCCTGGGTTTGAGTCCAAGAGTCCCTCATATATTAAGTATTTATTTGGAATATATTGGAAGGAGACCCTCTTTCAAATAAGTATTATTGAATGATATTGCTGCATCAGCTTCATTCAACTTCTGAATATCCCAGAAGTATCCCTGCGGTCACTCCTCAAGATATGCACGAAGGCCCCATTTTCCACCCATAAAGGCCAGATGTTCCGGCAAAAAGACGGAGTTGCGATGGGTTTCCCTTCTTATGGGCATGGTAGAAGAGAGAATTTTCTCCAGTATTCAAAAACCCCACAAATATACAAGGTATATCGATGGTGTCTTTGTACAAGCAGAGAACGAAGAAGAGGTTGAAGCTGTCTGGCACATGTTCCAGCAGTGCAGTTCACTGAATTATACCATCGAATTCAGCAACGAAGGCCAGCTCCCCTTTCTCGACGTCTTTGTCTCCAAAAACAACGATGGTCAAGCAAGAACTTCAGTCTACACGAAGCAGACAAACTTAGGGCTTTGCCTGAATGATGACAGCGAGTGCCCTGCTAGGTTCAAGAACACCATAGTCAGGGCCTACATTCGGAGGGCCCTCACACACTGTACTTCCTGGCAGGACACTCACAAAGAACTCGACCAAGTCACTCAGATGCTCATTAACAACAGGTATCCCAATTGACTTGTTGATGAAGAAGTCCGAACAGCGCTGGATCAATGGTACAGCGAGAGTGAGAGACTGCAGTCCCACCACCATGAGAAGATCAAGCCGTATTATAAAGCAAGAATGAACTCACGTCACCATGAGAATGTAACCCTTATTGAAGTCAACAAAGAACTCGAACTCATAATTTATTACCAAAACCGACGTACCTGGGACCTTATCGCGAAGAACAACCCGATGCCTCCAGCAAGAGACCACTTGAAGCAGTCAAATGTAGTCTACCAATTCTTATGCCCCATCCGTGGATGTCCGGCTCTTAAGTTGGTATGACTTCTATGAAACTGTCCAAGAGGATTTCTTACCATGCACAAGAAGGAGTAATTAAAAATCATACCACAACAGCACACCAGGAAGCTATCTCCCGTGACGGTATTATCAAGAATGCTGAGATAATAGTAAGGGCTCCTGACCAACAACGTTTGCAACTGCTCGAGGCACTCCTTATACAACAAGAAAAACCCTCATTGAATACGACACAGGAAGTGCTCTTCCTCCCCACTGACGTATTAGTAAGAAGACGTATCAGTATAAATAATAATACAAATAATACCAGACCAAGCGACAGCCCCAATCTAAGAATACCAGATGAGACAAGCACCCCAGCAGCCAATAGCAATTCGAGCCGCCATGACGTCGCACAGCATCAAGCAAACGCCCAGGGACGTCATGCCCCATCCTCGACGGTCTACCAAGTTGCAACAGCGCGACCTTCAACGACGAGAAGTGTCTTGAAAACAACTTCCTCCAACCAACAGCAGGAATGCATTGCGCCACCAACCAATTAAAAGTCAACGAGCGGTTGGCCCCCTGCTGATCTACCACTACATATTGAGTAGATCCCAATAGCATCTACAGTCTACTCCAACCCACTGTCGTGATCATACTCGGATGACAGAGAAACGTTGGCCACTACAAGTATATTAAACCCAAAATTGACATATACCTTGATTGATTTATTTGTTTACTTTCTGTAATAAATACTTTTAAAGCAATATTCCTGAAATTGACTCCTCCTGAAAAATCATATTGGCGCAATACTTGCCATTTGTAATAGCAGAGAGAAAGCAATTATTAGAAAAATAGAGAAGACTATTTACAAGTTAAATGCAGCTGATGCAGCAATATCTTTCAATAGTATTTATTTGGAGAAATATTGTGGAATTTTCCCCTTTTTGTAAAATTTATTGGACTTGACAAATAGGAAAAGATATCATAGCTAGGCATGGGTTTACATCTGAAGCTAAATAGTGGGAACTGTGGTAGGACCATCAACTGCCCGATAATGTTCGGACCTAAGAGTTATCAGGCAGAACTATTCTGCAGGACTGGACCACGGATTCCAGGGGGTGTCTGGTTCTGAGTAAAGGACTCTCGGCATTCTATCTGGTTTGCCCATAATGTGATTAGGGTGGGATGATTGTATTCTTGTAATACTTTCAGTTCTATCAAGCGGGTTTGATTTACACTTGGGCCACTCTAATCATGTTGCACCATCCCCTGTGGGGTAGGGTAGGGACCTAGACATTTGGGAGTCGGTTTCTCACTTGTGCCATTGGTGAAAGAATAAACTCCATGAAAGGCTGATGATATCTTTTTAAGGTTTTCAGGTTTATTTGTTTATTTTTCCCCTCCCCTCACATATGCTTGTCTAATAGTTGTAAGGATTCGAGTACCCCTGGTCTCTATGATGGTGCTCTTCTGGCACAGATGACGGACAACCTTTGCTCTGCACCCACCATGGAGATACAAAATTATGAAAAGTAGTAATAACGCATCTGAATCATCTCCCTCCTGACTTCCCCTCCCCTGGACTATCTATCCATGCTTCATTGATGACGACTTCAGTCAAGGACACAGACTTCTCTAAGAATCTTCATCCAAAGTTAAATCCTCAACACAGCCAGGTTGTGAAAAATTTTGAAAATGCTTCATATCGAAAACTTACCAGTCAATTGTTATTATGAAATGATCTCGACAGCTTTTAAATAATTTGGATCTGTTGCAGAAATCAGGATGAACTTTACTGATAGTGAATCTAAATGGGAAGCAGCCTTTAGTAGTCATGATGAGGTTCTAAAGGCTAGTAGTATGATAAGTGCCAAACAAATCAGTCAAGCTACAGTACGAGGAGCCTTAACAGGAAAAGTCCCCTAAGAGTTGGACGTTTATTTGCCATCGTAATGAGCTCAAGATAAACCAGAGAGAAAGCAGATTGCAGAAGCTGTAGAAGTAAGAACTCTTAAACCTCCTATGTGGCTGGTAGCTTCAGCCAAAGAGGAAAATTATAACAACTACAAACTTTGCAGGTTTCTTCAGAAAAAAAAGTGGGAGGAATAAAGAGCAGTGATATTTCTCGTTTTGGGAAGAACACTGTTCTTATTCATGGCAAGTCCACAACCCAAGCATATATGCTGACCTTGTTGGACATTGAAAGTGATGAAATGATTACGAAGATCAAACCTCACTAAAGTTTTAGTTATGGGAGAGGAGTACTATTTGATAAAGACCTATATGACATGACGAAGATGAAATTCTAGAAATGAGCCCCACTTTGGTTTGGAGAGTGAAAAAGGCAGCTATTGCCAACATGATCCTTTTAACCTTCGTAGACTCCGAAGTACCTTCTCATGTTGTATTTGAAAATTAAAGGGTAAGAGTATGTCCTATCCAGCAGAGACCAATGCAGTGCTATCATTGTTTTCAGTTTGGACACTCGTCAAAAAACTGCGAAAATGCTAACATTTTTATAAATTGCTCTGGTGTCCTTCATGATGGATGTAACAGAAAAGCAAAATGTGTGAATTGTCGACTACAACATAAACCTGGTAACGAAAATTGTGAAATATGCAAATTTGAACTGTCTGGATTAAATAAAGCCAATGCAGAGCATATAAGTGTTGGTTTTGCAAAACGACAATTAGGACAACAACCTAGGAGCTATGCTCAAGTTCTTCAGCCACTACCCCTATCTACCACAAGGGGTGCAGTGGCAGCACCCTCTAACATAGCAGGTGCATCAACCCCTGTGGTAGTGTCCCAGCCATCTGGGTCAGGTGCTCGGACTGTTGAGGCTAGAGCGCAACCCTCCAAGGAGGATAAGATTACACTCGACCCAACCACCTTGGAATTGCCTCAGGCTGCATCGCTGCCTGATTTAATGATGACTGAGGAGCAAAAGCACTAAAGAGGAAACGTTCCCCCTCATCTTCTCTTCCATCAAATCCAATTAAACTTGCATCACTTAGTTATAGGTACGAAGTACTAAGCTTGATGCAAGAACCCCAGCTTGAACTGAAACAATTTGACAAGAAAGGGAAGCAACATGGCCCTAGTAAATTAAACAGATAATAAACCAAACCTATCAAAACCAGTCCTTTCTAAATCATCACTAGGTAACGCTAAAGAACAGAAGAGAGTAAATGAGTAGGTTCCATCTAAAGGGCCTTCCACCAAGCCCAAAAAATAGTTTTCACATCAATAATACAATGGCACTGTAGGTCTCAGGGCTCGAAGTGAAGAGCTAAAGGTAGTGCTCCATGACTATAGCCCAGGCATTGTGTGTCTCCAGTAAATTAAGCTTCGAAGCACACACCATAATCCTGGATTAAATTACAGCATATATAATTCTCCACCATCAATAGGAGATACAGCTAAAGGAGGTGCAGCAATTATTGTGCATAAGTTGTTGCAACACTCCTTGCTATCAATCAATACTCATCTCCAAGCTGTAGCAGTAACTTTCATTTTAGAGAAGCAATTTACAATCTGCTCCATGTACCTTCCCATGATTTAGATTTCGCTTATAATGAAATTCATGTACTGATCAATCAGCTTCCTACTTTGTTCCTCCTCCTTGGAGATTGTAATGCTCACAACCCCATTTGGGGTTGGAACATGGCAGATGCAAAGGGTAGGATGTTGGAGGGTATGATGGATGGTCATGATATCACTCTACTTAATAATGGAGCCTTGATATATATCTCCTCCAATACCTACTCTGCTATTGATCTGAGAATTTGCTCATCTAGTATCTATATTGATTATAAATGGTCAGTTAATGAATATCCAAATGGGAGTGACAATCTCCTAATTCATATAAAATCGGTTAAGAATCAGCCGTCTGAGTCACCTCCTAAATGGAAGGTAGATGAAGCAGACTGGAAGAAATTTAGCGAGTATGCTGTCATGAAGAAGTAAAATTATTTCCGTCCATTTCAGAGGCATATAATTATTTTAATGACACTACCATCAACAGCGCAATTGCCTCTATTCCAGCAATGAAAGGAAAGCCCTCTAGACCAGCAGTTCCTTGGTGGAACAAAACCTGCAGTAGTATGAGAAAGATCACTAGAAAATGTTATAAAAAGTATAAGAGGTGTAGAACCGCACAAGCCAAAGTTACCTACCAAGTGCTGTGGCCAAGCAAAATGAATAATTTGAAAAGGCAAAAAAAATGTCGTGGATGTACTACATAAAGGCAATTAGCTCAAAAACACCATCCAAAACGATTTAGAAGAAAATTAAAAAACTAAATGGCAAGTTTCTCCCTGGACCTCTGCCTACCCTTAAGAGAAACGGTGACCTAATTACCCAACCAGACAGGGTGGCTAGAAAATTAGGAGAACATTTCTCGAGAATATCGAGTAGTGAGAACTATTATCGAGAGTTCCAAGACATTAAAATGCCCAGATTTCTCTTGATTTAAGAGGAAATAATTTAGAACCATATAATGCAAAATTTACACCGCAGGAACTCAAAGATTCCTTGCAGAATACCAAAGCATCAGCCCCTGGGGAAGATAGAATACTTTATGAAATGCTGAAACATCCAGAAAAGTCAAAGAAATTTCTTCTAGATATATAGTAGATGAAATTTGGGAAACTGCTATTATTCCTAAGAGCTGGAAATTATCATTAATCATCCCAATGAAGAAACCAAACAAGGATCCTTTACCCAGCAGCTAGAGACCAATAGCTCTCACCAGTTGTGTTTGTAAGCTGATAGAAAAGATGATCAACACCAGACTTGTATGGCACTTAGAAACAAATAAATTACTTTCTCCATTCCAGTTTGGCTTTAGGAAAACTAGATCTACTTTGGCTCCTTTAAAGACCTTCTTTACTCACTAATCACAATCTTGTATCTCTTCTAGTTAAGCAGCAAGAATCACATATATATATGTTTGCATATAAAATTTCCTGGCCTTTCAGGTCGATATATAATTCAGAAGCCTTTAATGGTACCATACGGTGACAAAGTTTAGGCTTCTGAAAGATCCTTCCTCGGAAAAGCACCCATGCCACCAATGGACTAATTACGGCGTACCTCCCCAGGTACATTCTGGCGTGTTCGAACAGTTTGGCCCTGCAATTTACGATTCACGTCGACCGTATTCAGAAAGTCATTAACAGAATCGTACAGTGTATAGTTTTGACGTCTGATGAACCCCGAACACCATTAACGGACTAAATATGGCGCTTAATTTGTGTTTTGGTGTGAGTCAAAATGCCAGACATGGAACCCAAAAGTCAAGCCGAGGACTCACAGATCCTCTGCATCCCCCTCTCGCCTTCAAAAACCCTGATATCTCAGGTGATAACTTTTATAATCAACCAATCAATCATATATATATATATATATATATATATATATATATATATATATATATATATATATATATATTCTTATGCTGTGGGTTTCTTAATGCAATTGTAAAGTTTTTATGTTTGATCTTCTTTTCTTCTTTATTTGGCTTGGTTTATTTTATATCCTTTGTCGATTCTTGCTTAATTATTATTATTTGTTTGAGTCTCTTTGGGGTGTTTAAATGAGACAGTGCAAGAGTCTTCCCTTTATTCACACTAGAATGATACAGTCACAGTTACAAGTTCAACAGTGAAGACTTCGAATCGAAAAATTAAGTTTCTGTTGACCGCTATAGCTCTGGGAATCTCTGGGTAGCTGACCTACTTTCGTCATGGCTGTCCGGCAGTCCTTTCTTTTTCCAACTGGTCCTCTCCTTTGCAGAGAAGAGATATTGGCTGATAGCACATAGGGATCTTTGGGTCTTTGCCAGGTTTTAGTAAGGTCACAACTTTAGCTCTTTGGGATCTGGAATGTTTTTGCACAGTTGTTAAGAAGTGCCAATACCCATGATTTAGTCTTGCTACCAAGTGCAGTATTATCTCAGATGTAATGTCCTCCAGCTCATCAGCTTTTCCAGGTTTAAGGTGTTTCATGGCTTCTTGAAGTTCTTCAACAGTGAATGGTTCAAAGACCTCATTATTTTCTTGCATGGCACGTTTCATTTCGTCCTTCATTCTTTTGAGATATCCTCGCTCTTTGTTATATGGCTTTCCATTCAGTAAGAGTTGTTTTGCTACTGCGTTAGGTGTTACTGCAGTTATTCTTGTTTGGGTGTTCTTATCCGAGTTCAGTTTACTAATTGTTTTCCATACTTTCTTACTGTTCCGAGTCATATCTGTGCTGGTTATCAGTTCTTGCTATCTCTCCTTTTTCTCGTTGGCTACAGAGGCCAACAAAAGCTCTTCTAGTTCGATGGTGTCTTGGTCAAACGGGTCTAAATTGTATGCTTGTGTATAATAATTGCAAATCTCTTTACCTTGATCTGTGATACACAGGATATAATTATTTCTGCTTCCTCTTGGAGTATATTTCCATGACACTGTCCATACAAGTTTCTTGAAAAGTTCATAGTTGTCTGGTTCTGGTTCGACGTTATTTATCTTGTCATCCAGCTCTGATGTGAAATATTCCCATTTTGATTTCCGGAAGTTGAATCTTGGCATAGGTTTAGACTCAAGAGCTCTGATAACTGGTCTAATGTTAACAGCAATAGGTCTGTGTTGAGATTTTGGAATTGGGTCACAGACTGATTTTTCAAAGATTGGGTAGTGATAAGATGACACAAATGCCAGGTCAGGGTTATATCCTCTCTTCCATCTTGTGCTCATAAAAGACGGTTTATCTTTTGCACTATGGAGAATGGTTAGGATGTTATTTAGAGCCCATTCTGGCTGTAGCCCCATATGGTGTTTTGGCTATTGAAATCTCCAATCAATAAAGATGCCCTATTACCCAAGTTGTGATTTTGAGGCCATTTAAATGGCATAGAAGGTGGTTTGTACACAGATAAGATATTTTTTTATTTGGTTTGTATTTGAAGTATCTCCATCCCCTCATCTGATAGGTCAGTGCTATTCACGATAAAGGCTTTTTCCTTCACGTATATTGCACTACCATGGACGGGATTTGGGTGGTAGATTGCCAGATGAATGCCTGGCATTTTTGGTGGTGCTGAGTCCTTATATGCCTCTTGAAGACATAAAATGTCCAATTTAAAACTGCTGAGAAATTCCAATTTTGCGGTTGAGAGGCCTTGTGCGTTGAAACTCTTGACCTTCAGGTTCGACATCTTAGGGGCCGAGGGTTTATCCTTTTACCACCCCGCAGAAGACTCGAAAAAAGATGAGTTAAACTTATTTTTTATCGCATACTCATCCCGTTCAGGACGCAGCCGAGAGGGAGATTCCTATGGAAGGATGATGTAAGAATTACTCGAGATTGCATCTGATCATTCTAGATCCTTCCATGAAAACAATATAATTTCATCTTATCTTAGTAATTGCAGATTCTATCGCTATGAAAATGTTTAATAGCACTGATGAATTAATTCTTATCTCTTTCAATTTGTCGAAAGAGGACATGTTGACTCGTAGTAGTTGATTGTGAATAGGAAAATTCCATGACGTCACTGAGATGACGGAATGTTTTCGTCGCGAACGTTTGTTCATGGACGGCCCCATACGCCAATATACGCAATAGAAACAATCATTCCACTTTGACTAAGCTTCGTGTGTTAGGGAGGCCAATGTGCTCTCTCTCTCTCTCTCTCTCTCTCTCTCTCTCTCTCTTGCTCACGGAACTTTATTTTCTACCATAACGTAACTCATGTTTGAGATAGGTCACTCACTAGGTTTAATTTCTTAGTAACATAATAGTTGTTTGTGGAATATGAACAGACAGTATTATTATTTTTGTGTGGCACCAGCATAAGTGGTAATTGAAGATACAAAAGACCTTTTTAAAAGAAAAGTTGCAACTGGTTTGACTTATTGTGTTTGTTCCGATACGGTATACAAACCTTCGGTCCTTTACAATAGGAAGGTAATTAGTGGCAGCTGAACCCGTCGTAAGCTTTTCGAACAAGGGGTTCGGTAGTTAACTACTTGTCCGGCAGTTAGCGGTATGCTTGACTGCGAGGCGAGGAGTCACTTTGCTTTCGGCCGCGGTCGTGGATGGACGTGCTGCTCTTCGTCTCTCTGCCCGCTTCTCTCGTATGCTTTGTTTTCTTCACTGCGTGAAGACTTTCTCACTTTTTCTTTGACTTGTGTGTGTTGCAAGTACAAAAGTAAGTGCGTGTCTGTTTTGGTTTTCATTTTTATTATGGAAATTACACAACAAGAGGCGGAGAAGCCCCCCAGCCCCCCCATCAACCGTAGAATATGCCCGGGTATTGGGGGCCGTGAGTGTGGGGCCTTCCGCACTTCTGTGGAGGTAGATCCTCATGATTTTTTAGCTTGGTGTCGAGGGCGTGAAATGCTCTCGTGCCGAGACTTGTGATACATGTATCTTTGGTCGGAGGCGCAGTGGGAGCGCTACGGGAGGAGGAAGAAGCCGCGGAAGCCGGCTAAGGAGTCATCAGAGGACTCCCCAGCTACACCCTTGATCACTGATTTGTCTCCTCCTTTCTCCCTCTGGCTCAGCTCCCTCGTATGGCTCCTTCCCCTTCGGGGGAGGTTTCTCGCTCCCTCTCATCCCTTGATCATTCGAGCGTAGAGGAGGGGGCGAGATACCCCAAAATCAAGTTGTACTCGGGGTCC
>NC_061090.1:81942772-81984139 GCF_015104395.2 Macrobrachium nipponense | reverse complement strand
GGACCCCGAGTACAACTTGATGTTGGGGTATCTTGCCCCCTCCTCTACGCTCGAATGATCAAGGGAGGAGAGGGAGCGAGAAACCTCCCCCGAAGGGGAAGGAGCCATACGAGGGAGCTGAGCCAGAGGGATAAAGGAGGAAGACAAATCAGTGATCAAGGGTGTAGCTGGGGAGTCCTCTGATGACTCCTTAGCCGGCTTCCGCGGCTTCTTCCTCCTCCCGTAGCACTCCCACTGCGCCTCCGACCAAAGATACATGTATCACAAGTCTCGGCACGAGAGCATTCCTCCCTCGACACCAAGCACAAAAATCATGAGGATCTACCTCCACAGAAGTGCGGAAGGCCCCAAACTTACGGCCCCCAATACCCGGGCATATTCTACGGTTGATGGGGGGGCTGGGGGGCTTCTCCGCCTCTTGTTGTGTAATTTCCATAATAAAAATGAAAACCAAAACAGATACACACTTACTTTTGTACTTGCAACACACACAAGTCAAAGAAAAAGTGAGAAAAGTTTCCTAAAATCATTCTTACAGAACCCATTAAAAAGAGACTCATCCGTAGGAAAAAGCTTATGGTAAGCTATGACGTAGAGTCATTATTTACAAATGTACCTGTACAACAGACCATTGATATAATTTTAAGTAAGCTTTTTCTACGGATGAGTCTCTTTTTAATGGGTTCTGTAAGAATGATTTTAGGAAAACTTTTAGATCTGGCGGGGTGCGGGACACCGTTTTTTGTTTTTAATGGTTGTTCTTACTCGCAAATTGATGGTTATGGCTATGGGCTCTCCTCTTGGACCATCTTTGCCGGTATCTTCATGTGCTCGCTGGAAGAGCAAATGCTTGATTCTTGTCCCCTTAGTTACCATCCACTTTTTTTATAAACGGTACGTTTGACGACACGTTTGCACTCTTTAGAAGTCGGTTTGACGCCGAGAGGTTTTTAACTTTCATCAACTCATTTCACCCTAACATCAAATTCACCATTGAACACGAAACCAACAATCAGTTGCCTTTTTTAGATATTTTAATTACACGCTCCTCTCATGGCTTTTCAACTTCCGTTTTTAGAAACAGACATTCACTGGTCTTGGTACAAATTTTTATAGTTTTTGTTCTCTTGATTTTAAGATAAATGCCTATTTAACCATGCTTCACCGAGCCTTGCTTTGTCTTCTAGTTGGCAATCTTTTCACAATGAAGTCACGTTCTGCAAAAATATTTTAACAGCAACTGCTTTCCCACCCAGTTGTTCTTTAAGCATGTCTCCCAAATTTTTAAATAATATTTTTGTTCCACGTCATCCTACTCCTCACGTTCCTAAATTACCGTTCTATGCTAGGTTTCCTTTTATTCACAATACAACTTTATATAAGGAACTCCACGCTTTAATGTCTGGTCATCTCCCTGCCATGAAAATCAAAATTATACTACAAACCCACTGAATATCGGTAGCCTTTTCAACTTTAAGGACCGTTTGGATCCATTGATGACCTCATGTGTCATTTACAAGTTTACTTGTCCTCGATGTAATCGAGGAACCTATATTGGATCGACACATAGGTTACTTAAGGTCCGAATCGACAGTCATAGAGCTATCAGCTATAGAACTGGCACTAAGCTTTCGAATCCCGAATTTTCCAACATAAGGGATCATACCGATAAATGTAGGTATTCGATCCAGTACAAGGACTTTCAGGTTTTTTGGGCAGAGCTTCCAATCACAAGGTTTTAACAATTAATGAATCTTTTGTTTATTAAAAAAACTGGTCCCCTCACTGAACACCATGCCACGTCTACACCTCTTTACCTCTCGTGAACTGCTTACGTTTTTTGTTAGTCCTTCCTCTGTCTTCGCACTCAACGGTTGGTCCTTATTTGTGTTTTTAACTGTGATTGTTGTATTGTACTACAATTGTGTATTTTAATATTGTAGCTTAATTTTATTGTACTAATATATATATATATATATATAATATATATATATATATATATATATATATATATATATATATATATGATTGATTGGTTGATTATAAAAGTTATCACCTGAGATATCAGGGTTTTTGAAGGCGAGAGGGGGATGCAGAGGATCTGTGAGCTCCTCGGCTTGACTTTTTTGGGTCCATGTCTGGCATTTTGACTCACAAACACAAATTAAGCGCCATATTTAGTCCGTTAATGGTGTTCGGGGTTCATCAGACGTCAAAACAAAATATACACTGTACGATTCTGTTAATGACATTTCTGAATACGGTCGACGTGAATCGTAAATTGCAGGGCCAAACTGTTCGAACACGCCAGAATGTACCTGGGGAGGTACGCCGTAATTAGTCCATTGGTGGCATGGGTGCTTTTCCGAGGAAGGATCTTTTCAGAAGCCTAAACTTTGTCACCGTATGGTACCATTAAAGGCTTCTGAATTATATATCGACCTGAAAGGCCAGGAAATTTTATATTGCAAACAAATATATATACAGTAGACCCTTGACTCACGAACGCATTGACCCACGTACAACTCGATCCCCGACCAAAATTATAGGTAAAATTTCACCCTTGACCTACGAACTAACTTGAGATACGAACAAAAAAAATGCGGAAAATAAAAATTCTGTTTTGGGTCATGAACTAATTTTGAGGACATGAACATTTGAAAAATGCTGGAAATCTCGGAAAATAACAATTCACTTTGTTTCACAAACTAATTTTTAGACACAAACATTTGAAAAATGCGCGAAATCGCCCAGCACACGTGAGAGCGTTTGAGTTGCCATGGGAACAGCCATCCTCCAGCCGCCCACGCACGGCGTCACCCACGCATCGCTCTTTGTCTCATCTCATTGTGTACAAGACGTTCGTCAATTCGCTTAGCATTTTTTGCGCTAAAACTTGTGATTTTCTTCATAATGGGCCCTAAGAAAGTGAAGAGTGGTGGTGAAAGTAAGAAAGTGAAGAGTGATGGTGAGAAGAGGGTGCAGAGGAAGATAACCATTGAAATAAAGAAAGAAATCAACTGACGAAGAGAGGCTGGGGAGGAAGTTACAGATGTCAGCAGTGATGTGATAAAAAGCCGCATTGGAACAAGTGGAATGATGTCCAGTGCTTTCCTTGAATTGTATCATCCGGACAAAATTTGTTACGGAACAGGATCGTGAATATGCTCAATGAAAATTTAAATGAGCCATTTCAGAAAAGTTATGCAAGGAAGGAAAAGGCAACAGACATTGGATAAGTTTGTGATTAAACGTTCACCAAAAAAACCTAGAAGAGTTGAATCTCCGGAACGAGATCTCCCCGACCTGGATGGGGGAGGGTCTCCTTCCGCACAATAACCTCCTCCCCACCCACCACCCTCCTCTTCTCTTGTCCGTCAAGCCAGAAGTCTCGCCAGTCATAGTAAGTGTTCACTTTACAAACGTTTTTATAGTGTTAGTTTACCATTTTAAATTTATATTATTAGATATATTAAGGTTTTTTTTACACTGACTTGTTACATTATCTGTGTAAAATAAGGCAAAATATACATAATATATATTGGTTCGTAGGGGTCGAGAACCAATTAATATTATTCCCATTAAACCTTATGGGGAAATTAGCTCCGAGTCACGAACAATTTGGAACACGACCAAGGTCTAGGAACGGATTGTGTTCGTGAGTCAAGGGTCTACTTATGTGATTCTTGCTGCTTAACTAGAGGAGATACAAGATTGTGATTAGTGAGTAAAGAATGTCTTTACACCCTTTCCAAATGAAAGAAAACTCCTATTGTTGGGCTCTGTTTAGCAAAACCCTGTATTTGGTTTGAGAGCCTGAGTAAAGGATCCAAAGTAGATCTAGTTTTCCTAAAGCCAAACTGGAATGGAGAAAGTAATTTATTTGTTTCTAAGTGCCATACAAGTCTGGTGTTGATCATCTTTTCTATCAGCTTACAAACACAACTGGTGAGAGCTATTGGTCTCTAGCTGCTGGGTAAAGGATCCTTGTTTGGTTTCTTCATTGGGATGATTAATGATAATTTCCAGCTCTTAGGAATAATAGCAGTTTCCCAAATTTCATCTACTATATATCTAGAAGAAATTTCTTGACTTTTCTGGATGTTTCAGCATTTCATAAAGTATTCTATCTTCCCCCCAACTCCCGAGCTTTGGATGCTTTGGTATTCTGCAAGGAATCTTTGAGTTCCTGCGGTGTAAATTTTGCATTATATGGTTCAAAATTATTTCCTCTTAAATCAAGACAAATCTGGGCATTTTAATGTCTTGGACCTCTCGATAATAGTTCTCACTACTCGATATTCTCGAGAAATGTTCTCCTAATTTTCTAGCGACCCTGTCTGGTTGGGTAATTAGGTCACCGTTTCTCTTAAGGGTAGGCAGAGGTTCAGGGACAAACTTGCCATTTAGTTTTTTAATTTTCTTCTAAATCGTTTTGGTTGGTGTTTTTGAGCTATAATTGCCTTAATGTAGTACATCCACGACATTTTTTTTGCCTTTTCAAATTATTCATTTTGCTTGGCCACAGCACTTGGTAGATAACTTTGGCTTGTGCGGTTCTACACCTCTTATACTTTTTATAACATTTTCTAGTGATCTTTCTCATACTACTGCAGGTTTCGTTCCACCAAGGAACTGCTGGTCTAGAGGGCTTTCCTTTCATTGCTGGAATAGAGGCAATTGCGCTGTTGATGGTAGTGTCATTAAAATAATTATATGCCTCTGAAATGGACGGAAATAATTTTACTTCTTCATGACAGCATACTCGCTAAATTTCTTCCAGTCTGCTTCATCTACCTTCCATTTAGGAGGTGACTCAGACGGCTGATTCTTAACCGATTTTATATGAATTGGGAGATTGTCACTCCCATTTGGATATTCATTAACTGACCATTTATAATCAATATAGATACTAGATGAGCAAATTCTCAGATCAATAGCAGAGTAGGTATTAGAGGAGATATTATATATCAAGGCTCCATTATTAAGTAGAGTGATATCATGACCATCCATAATACCCTCCAACATCCTACCCTTTGCATCTGCCATGTTCCAACCCCAAATGGGGTTGTGAGCATTACAATCTCCAAGGAGGAGGAACAGAGTAGGAAGCTGATTGATCAGTACATGAATTTCATTATAAGCGAAATCTAAATCATGGGGAAGGTACATGGAGCAGATTGTAATTTGCTTCTCTAAAATGAAAGTTACTGCTACAGCTTGGAGATGAGTATGATTGATAGCAAGGAGTGTTGCAACAACTTATTGCACAATATTGCTTGCACCTCCTTTAGCTGTATCTCCTATTGATGGTGGAGAATTATATATGCTGTAATTTAATCCAGGATTATGGTGTGTGCTTCGAAGCTTAATTTACTGGAGACACACAATGCCTGGGTTATAGTCATGGAGCAGTACCTTTAGCTCTTCACTTCGAGCCCTGAGACCTACAGTTCCATTGTAGTATTGATGTGAAAACTATTTTTTGGGCTTGGTGGAAGGCCCTTTAGATGGAACCTCCTCATTTACTCTCTTCTATTCTTTAGCGTTATCTAGTGATGATTTAGAAAGGACTGGTCTTGATAGGTTTGGTTTATTATCTGTTAATTTACTAGGGCCATGTTGCTTCCCTTTCTTGTCAAATTGTTTCAGTTCAAGCTGGGGTTCTTGCATCAAGCTTAGTACTTCGTACCTATAACTAAGTGATGCAAGTTTAATTGGATTTGATGGAAGAGAAGATGAGGGGGAACGTTTCCTCTTTTAGTGCTTTTGCTCCTCAGTCATCATTAAATCAGGCAGTGATGCAGCCTGAGGCAATTCCAAGGTGGTTGGGTCGAGTGTAATCTTATCCTCTGTGGAGGGTTGCGCTCTAGCCTCAACAGTCCGAGCACCTGACCCAGATGGCTGGGACACTACCACAGGGGTTGATGCACCTGGTATGTTAGAGGGTGCTGCCACTGCACCCCTTGTGGTAGATAGGGGTAGTGGCTGAAGAACTTGAGCATAGCTCCTAGGTTGTTGTCCTAATTGTTTTTTTGCAAAACCAACACTTATATGCTCTGCATTGGCTTTATTTAATCCAGACAGTTCAAATTTGCATATTTCACAATTTTCGTTACCAGGTTTATGTTGTAGTCGACAATTCACACATTTTGCTTTTCTGTTACATCCATCATGAAGGACACCAGAGCAATTTATAAAAATGTTAGCATTTTCGCAGTTTTTTGACGAGTGTCCAAACTGAAAACAATGATAGCACTGCATTGGTCTCTGCTGGATAGGACATACTCTTACCCTTTAATTTTCAAATACAAACATTGAAGGTACTTCGGAGTCTACGAAGGTTAAAAGGATCATGTTGGCAATAGCTGCCTTTTTCACTCTCCAAACCAAAGTGGGGCTCATTTCTAGAATTTCATCTTCTGTCATGTCATATAGGTCTTTATCAAATAGTATTCCTCTCCCATAACTAAAACTTTAGTGAGGTTTGATCTTCGTAATCATTTCATCACTTTCAATGTCCAACAAGGTCAGCATATATGCTTGGGTTGTGGACTTGCCATGAATAAGAACAGTGTTCTTCCCAAAACGAGAAATATCACTGCTCTTTATTCCTCCCACTTTTTTTTCTGAAGAAACCTGCAAAGTTTGTAGTTGTTATAATTTTCCTCTTTGGCTGAAGCTACCAGCCACATAGGAGGTTTAGGAGTTCTTACTTCTGCAACTTCTTTCTCTCTGGTTTATCTTGAGCTCATTACGATGGCAAATAAACGTCCAACTCTTAGGGGACTTTTCCTGTTAAGGCTCCTCGTACTGTAGCTTGACTGATTTGTTTGGCACTTATCATACTACTAGCCTTTAGAACCTCATCATGACTACTAAAGGCTGCTTCCCATTTAGATTCACTATCAGTAAAGTTCATCCTTATTTCTGCAACAGATCCAAATTATTTAAAAGCTGTCGAGATCATTTCATAATCACAATTGACTGGCAAGTCTTCGATATGAAGCATTCTCAAATTTTTCACACAACCTGGCTGTGTTGAGGATTTAACTTTGGATGAAGATTTCTTAGAGAAATCTGTGTCCTTGATTGAAGTCGTCATCAATGAACTTTTTTTTTTTTTTGAGGTCATTGACATTTGGAGAATTTTGAATCTCCATGGTGGGTGCAGAGCAAAGGTTGTCCGTCATCTGTGCCAGAAGAGCACCATCATAGAGACCAGGGGTACTCGAATCCTTACAACTATTAGACAAGCATGTGTGGGGAGGGGAAAAATAAACAAATAAACCTGAAAACCTTAAAAAGATATCATCAGCCTTTCATGGAGTTTATTCTTTTACCAATGGCACAAGTGAGAAACCGACTCCCAAATGTCTAGGTCCCTACCCTACCCCACAGGGGATGGTGCAACGTGATTAGAGTTGCCCAAGTGTAAAGCAAACCCACTTGATAAGACTGAGAGTATTACAAGAATACAATCATCCCCACCCTAATCACATTATGGGCAAACCGGATAGAATGCCAAGAGTCCTTTACTCAGAACCAGACACCCCCTGGAGAATACTTCTGCCTGATAACTCTTAGGTCCGAACATTATCAGGCAGTTGATGGTCCTACCACAGTTCCCACTATTTAGCTTCAGATGTAAACCCATGCCTAGCTATGATATCTTTTCCTATTTGTCAAGTCCAATAAATTTTACAAAAAGGGGAAAATTCCACAATATTTCTCCAAATAAATACTATTGAAATATATTGCTGCATCAGCTGCATTTAAGTAGTCTTCTCTATTTTTCTAATTATTGCTTTCTCTCTGCTATTACAACTGGCAAGTATTGCGCCAATGATTCTTCAGGAGGAGTCAATTTCAGGAATATTGCTTTAAAATTTATTTATTACAGAAAGTAAACAAATAAATCAATCAAGGTATATGTCAATTTTGGGTTTAATATTCTTGTAGTGGCTAACGTTTCTCTGTCATCCGAGTATGATCAAGACAGTGGGTCGGAGTAGACTGTAGATGCTATTGGGATCTACTCAATATGTAGTGGTAGATCAGCAGGGGGTCAACCGCTCGATGACTTTTCATTGGTTGGTGGTGCAATGCATTCCAGCTGTTGGTTGGAGGAAGTTGTTTTCAAGACACTTCTCGTCATTGAAGGTCGCACTGTTGCAACCTGGTAGACCGTAGAGGATGGGCCATGACGTCCCTGGGCATTGCTTGATGTTGTGTGACGTCATGGCGGCTCGAATTGCTATTGGCTACTGGGCTGCTTGTCTCATCTGGTATTCTTAGATTGGGGCAGTCGCTTGGTCAGGTATTATTTGTATTATTATTTATACTGATGCGTCTTCTTACTAATACGTCAGTGGGGAGGAAGAGCACTTCCTGTGTCGTATTCAATGAGGGTTTTTCTTGTTGTATAAGGAGTGCCTCGAGCAGTTGCAAACGTTGTTGGTCAGGAGCCCTTACTGTTATCTCAGCATTCTTGATAATACCGTCACGGGAGACAGCTTCCTGGTGTGCTGTCGTGGTATGATTTTTAATTACTCCTTCTTGTGCATGGTAAGAAATCCTCTTGGACAGTTTCATAGAAGTCATACCAACTTAAGGGCAGGGACATCCACGGACAGGGCATAAGAATTGGTAAACTACATTTGACTGCTTCAAGTGGTCTCTTGCTGGAGGCGTCGGGTTGTTCTTCATGATAAGGTCCCAGGTACGTCGATTTTGGTAATAAATTATGAGTTCGAGTTCTTTGTTGACTTCAGTAGGGGTTACATTCTCACGGAGACGTGCGTGCATTCTTGCTTTATAATACAGCTTGATCTTCTCATGGGGGTGGGACTGCAGTCACTCACTCTCGCTGTACCATTGACCCAGCGCTTTCGGACTTCTTTATCAACAAGTTAATTGGGATACCTGTTTTTAATGAGCATCTGAGTGACTCAGTAGAGTTGTTTGTGAGTGTCCTGCCAGGAAGAACAATGTGTTAGAGCCCTCCGAATGTAGGCCCTGACTATGGTGTTCTTGAACCTAGCAGGGCACTCGCTGTCATCATTCAGGCAAAGCCCTAAGTTTGTCTGCTTCATGTAGACTGAAGTTCTCGGACCATCGCTGTTCTTGGAGACAAGGACGTCGAGAAAGGGGAGCTGGCCTTCGTTGCTGAATTCGATGGTATAATTCAGTGAACTGCACTGCTGGAACATGTGCCAGACAGATGCGTTATTACTACTTTACATTTTTTTTTTTTTTGAGGTCATTGATATTTGGAGAATTTTGAATCTCCATGGTGGGTGCAGAGCAGAGGGTGTCCGTCATCTGTGCCAGAAGAGCACCATCATAGGGACCATGGGTACTCGAATCCTTACAACTATTAGACATAAGCATATGTGAGGGGAGGGGAAAAATAAATAAATAAACCTGAAAACCTTAAAAAGATATAGACGTGAAAACAATTTTTTGGGCTAGGTGGAAGGCCCTTTGGATGGAACTTTCTCATTTACTCCGGGGATGGTGCAACATGATTAGAGTGGCCCAAGTGTAAACCAAACCCACTTGATAGGACTGAGAGTATTACAAGAATAC
Organism: Macrobrachium nipponense; assembly: GCF_015104395.2. Lineage (NCBI taxonomy): Eukaryota > Metazoa > Arthropoda > Malacostraca > Decapoda > Palaemonidae > Macrobrachium > Macrobrachium nipponense. The sequence goes on along the minus strand of NC_061090.1, from coordinate 81,974,548 downwards.
AATCATCCCCACCCTAATCACATTATGGGCAAACCAGATAGAATGCCGAGAGTCCTTTACTCAGAACCAGACACCCCCTGGAATCCGTGGTCCAGTCCTGCAGAATAGTTCTGCCTGATAACTCTTAGGTCCGAACATTATCGGGCAGTTGATGGTCCTACCACAGTTCCCACTATTTAGCTTCAGATGTAAACCCATGCCTAGCTATGATATCTTTTCCTATTTGTCAAGTCCAATAAATTTTACAAAAAGGGGAAAATTCCACAATATTTCTCCAAATAAATACTATTGAAATATATTGCTGCATCAGCTGCATTTAAGTAGTCTTCTCTATTTTTCTAATTATTGCTTTCTCTCTGCTATTACAACTGGCAAGTATTGCGCCAATGATTCTTCAGGAGGAGTCAATTTCAGGAATATTGCTTTAAAATTTATTTATTACAGAAAGTAAACAAATAAATCAATCAAGGTATATGTCAATTTTGGGTTTAATATTCTTGTAGTGGCTAACGTTTCTCTGTCATCCGAGTATGATCAAGACAGTGGGTCGGAGTAGACTGTAGATGCTATTGGGATCTACTCAATATGTAGTGGTAGATCAGCAGGGGGTCAACCGCTCGATGACTTTTCATTGGTTGGTGGTGCAATGCATTCCAGCTGTTGGTTGGAGGAAGTTGTTTTCAAGACACTTCTCGTCATTGAAGGTCGCACTGTTGCAACCTGGTAGACCGTAGAGGATGGGCCATGACGTCCCTGGGCATTGCTTGATGTTGTGTGACGTCATGGCGGCTCGAATTGCTATTGGCTACTGGGCTGCTTGTCTCATCTGGTATTCTTAGATTGGGGCAGTCGCTTGGTCAGGTATTATTTGTATTATTATTTATACTGATACGTCTTCTTACTAATACGTCAGTGGGGAGGAAGAGCACTTCCTGTGTCGTATTCAATGAGGGTTTTTCTTGTTGTATAAGGAGTGCCTCGAGCAGTTGCAAACGTTGTTGGTCAGGAGCCCTTACTGTTATCTCAGCATTCTTGATAATACCGTCACGGGAGACAGCTTCCTGGTGTGCTGTCGTGGTATGACAGTTTCATAGAAGTCATACCAACTTAAGGGCAGGGACATCCACGGACAGGGCATAAGAATTGGTAAACTACATTTGACTGCTTCAAGTGGTCTCTTGCTGGAGGCGTCGGGTTGTTCTTCATGATAAGGTCCCAGGTACGTCGATTTTGGTAATAAATTATGAGTTCGAGTTCTTTGTTGACTTCAGTAGGGGTTACATTCTCACGGAGACGTGCGTGCATTCTTGCTTTATAATACAGCTTGATCTTCTCATGGGGGTGGGACTGCAGTCACTCACTCTCGCTGTACCATTGACCCAGCGCTTTCGGACTTCTTTATCAACAAGTTAATTGGGATACCTGTTTTTAATGAGCATCTGAGTGACTCAGTAGAGTTCTTTGTGAGTGTCCTGCCAGGAAGAACAATGTGTTAGAGCCCTCCGAATGTAGGCCCTGACTATGGTGTTCTTGAACCTAGCAGGGCACTCGCTGTCATCATTCAGGCAAAGCCCTAAGTTTGTCTGCTTCATGTAGACTGAAGTTCTCGGACCATCGCTGTTCTTGGAGACAAGGACGTCGAGAAAGGGGAGCTGGCCTTCGTTGCTGAATTCGATGGTATAATTCAGTGAACTGCACTGCTGGAACATGTGCCAGACAGATGCGTTATTACTACTTTACATTTTTTTTTTTTTTGAGGTCATTGATATTTGGAGAATTTTGAATCTCCATGGTGGGTGCAGAGCAGAGGGTGTCCGTCATCTGTGCCAGAAGAGCACCATCATAGGGACCATGGGTACTCGAATCCTTACAACTATTAGACATAAGCATATGTGAGGGGAGGGGAAAAATAAATAAATAAACCTGAAAACCTTAAAAAGATATAGACGTGAAAACAATTTTTTGGGCTAGGTGGAAGGCCCTTTGGATGGAACTTTCTCATTTACTCCGGGGATGGTGCAACATGATTAGAGTGGCCCAAGTGTAAACCAAACCCACTTGATAGGACTGAGAGTATTACAAGAATACAATCATCCCCACCCTAATCACATTATGGGCAAACCAGATAGAATGCCGAGAGTCCTTTACTCAGAACCAGACACCCCCTGGAATCCGTGGTCCAGTCCTGCAGAATAGTTCTGCCTGATAACTCTTAGGTCCGAACATTATCGGGCAGTTGATGGTCCTACCACAGTTCCCACTATTTAGCTTCAGATGTAAACCCATGCCTAGCTATGATATCTTTTCCTATTTGTCAAGTCCAATAAATTTTACAAAAAGGGGAAAATTCCACAATATTTCTCCAAATAAATACTATTGAAAGATATTGCTGCATCAGCTGCATTTAACTTGTAAATAGTCTTCTCTATTTTTCTAATAATTGCTTTCTCTCTGCTATTACAAGTGGCAAGTATTGCGCCAATATGATTTTTCAGGAGGAGTCAATTTCAGGAATATTGCTTTAAAAGTATTTATTACAGAAAGTAAACAAATAAATCAATCAAGGTATATGTCAATTTTGGGTTTAATATACTTGTAGTGGCCAATGTTTCTCTGCCATCCGAGTATGATCACGACAGTGGGTTTGAGTAGACTGTAGATGCTATTGGGATCTACTCAATATACATATAGTGGTAGATCAGCAGGGGGCCAACCGCTCGCTGACTTTTAATTGGTTGGTGGCGCAATGCATTCCTGCTGTTGGTTGGAGGAAGTTGTTTTCAAGACACTTTCTCGTCGTTGAAGGTCGCACTGTTGCAACCTGGTAGACCGTCGAGGATGGGGCATGACGTCCCTGGGCGTTGCTTGATGCTGTGTGACGTCATGGCGGCTCGAATTGTTATTGGCTGCTGGGCTGCTTGTCTCATCTGGTATTCTTAGATTGGGGCTGTCACTTGGTCTGGTATTATTTGTATTATTATTTATACTGATACGTCTTCTTACTAATACGTCATGGGAGGAAGAGCACTTCCTGTGTCGTATTCAATGAGGGTTTTTCTTGTTGTATAAGGAGTGCCTTGAGCAGTTGCAAACGTTGTTGGTCAGGAGCCCTTACTATTATCTCAGCATTCTTGATAATACCGTCACGGGAGATAGCTTCCTGGTGTGCTGTTGTGGTATGATTTTTAATTGCTCCTTCTTGTGCATGTAAGAAATCCTCTTGGACAGTTTCATAGAAGTCATACCAACTTAAGGGCAGGGACATCCACGGACAGGGGCATAAGAATTGGTAGACTATATTTGACTGCTTCAAGTGGTCTCTTGCTGGAGGCGTCGGGTTGTTCTTCATGATAAGGTCCCAGGTACGTCGATTTTGGTAATAAATTATGAGTTCGAGTTCTTTGTTGATTTCAGTAGGGGTTACATTCTCACAGTGACGTGCGTGCATTCTTGCTTTATAATACAGCTTGATCTTCTCATGGGGGGGGGGACTGCAGTCACTCACTCTCGCTGTACCATTGATCCAGCGCTTTCGGACTTCTTTATGAACAAGTGACTCGGTCGAGTTCTTTGTGAGTGTCTGCCAGGAAGAACAATGTGTGAGAGCCCCTCCGAAATGTAGGGTCGACTATGGTGTTCTTGAACCTAGCAGGGCACTCGCTGTAATCATTCAGGCAAAAGCCCTAAGTTTGTCTGCTTCATGTAGACTGAAGGTCTTGGACCATCGTTGTTCTTGGAGACAAGGATGTCAAGAAAGGGGAGCTGGCCTTCGTTGCTGAATTCGATGGTATAATTCAGTGAACTGCACTGCTGGAACATGTGCCAGACAGCTTCAACCTCTTCTTCGTTCTCTGCTTGTACAAAGATATCATCGATATACCTTGCATATTTGTGGGGTTTTTGAATGCTGGAGAAAATTCTCTCTACTATCATGCCCATAAGAAGGGAACCCATCGCGACTCCGTCTTTTTGCCGGAACATCTGGTGGAAAATGGGGCCATTCGTGCATATCTTGAGGAGTGAACGCAGGAATACTTCTGGGATATTCAGAAGTTGAATGCAGCTGATGCAACAATATCATTCAATAATACTTATTTGAAAGAGGGTCTCCTTCCAAATATATTCCAAATAAATACTCAATATATGAGACTCTTGGACTAACTAAAAAAACCCAGGAACTAATTCCTGTGGTTCAAGAACTCTGTCACTGCATCAAGCTGGTCCCACATAGAGGGGATGTGTATTTATATATATTTTAGGGCTGTTGCCTTGTATAATAAGGCGCCCTATGAGGTAATGTTAGACTTGCGATAATCTTACGCTAAGTCGGTTGGTATTGCACTTCCATATTCATGGGAGTGTCTTGGGGTTTGTAGATCACTTACGAAGTCGGTATTATCTTCTTTGGTTATTGACGACGATGTGTTAAACTCATGATGATTCGGTTATGAGGTGAGGTTCTAGTAGAAACCACGAAGTACAAAAATACTTATATTCTCTGAATTTACATGTTGAAGATCAGGTATGATTGTACAAGTCTTCTAATGACGATAGCTTGATCGCTTCTGCCAATGATGATGGCTAATTCTATTCTCTCTACATGATAAAGCTTAGGTAAAGAGTTACAGGTCTTCTAATGACGATAGCTAACTCTATTCTGCCTCTACTACCATCTCGGTTACAAGTTATGAAGGAAGCAGATAGTAGCTCGAACATATGAACATACAATCAGATGACATAGTTACATACGAACACACAATCAAAATGAGACACGCTACAGATCACGTAGGCCGTTTGGAATTATAGGGTCGCGGTAGCTGTCTCAAGCAGAAGCTTGACTAAAGTTTATAAAACAATTGAATGACTACAGGTGACGGCATGTTATCTTAGCCTACTTTTATTGTATACGTCATCTTTAGCGTCTCTAGTCTGATCACATTCCTGCAAGCAATCTGGTTGACCTCTTTAGTTTTAGTCTTTTATATATATGGAATAACATTCCATATTTTTATTATGTAAACACTTACATTAGCTCGGTCAGCTACCAAAACAAACCACTGAATATTACTCAAGCTTGACTTGCATTTGACTTATAGGAGTGTGATACAGACTACTAGTGAATATATATAGATAAATAGGAAGTACTTATAAGTAAAAAAAAATTAATGGTGTACACAAATACAGATTCAAGTAATAAAGTATTAGACATAATATGCATATGATATTCGTAAATAATAGTGATCACGTGATATATACTGATACAGTTTTTCACTTCATCTCATTAAGATACATATGCTACAGAAAATACTAATGTACTCTGATAATCGCATAGAATGAAGATTAGCATGATAAAAATCATATTTTAACTGATAAAAATTTCATATATGAATTGATAAAAATTATTAATGTTTATGCTAACTGTTATATATCTGATTCATTAATCCATATACTAACTCATATATAACTGCAGTTATTGGTAAGATAAAAGGTAACAGATTGATTATAGGCTACCTGATTTGTTTATACATGTGTATATGGATTCATATAATTATGATTAATATATGTGCACTTTAAATAGATTCCCATTGCGTACACGCAAAGATATATTTAGATTCTGTTATTTATGATCATTATATAATGATTCCTATTGCGTACACGCAAAGATATATTTCGACTCTGTTATTTATGATCATTTATATATAGGATACATACTGATACTATATATAGGATACATGATACTTTATATATATAGGATACATGACCGAGGTTATACTACTTCACATTTAACTAGCGTTCGAACAACTTTTCGTCCATTACACAGTTCCAGACAACCACCTATAGCCAAATGAAATGGCCAATTTCAATGGTTAAAACAAGGGGAAAATTGTCTGGCGGGGTCCAACGTTCTATTTCGGCCTCATACTTATTCTCTGCATCCTAAGCCACACGATTACGTTCGCGATGAATAAAATCATCCCCAGCACGAGTCCTTCGCCAGCAAAGTAGAGTTGAATATCCTTCGGGTCGTAATTGTCGGAAGTATGTCCCTTTTGTAGTTGATTTCCGACAGCCACCGGAGCATTCCGCATTAAAACAAGATTAACGTCGGGATACGGGTGTCGGTCGAAGAAGTCCATGATGGTGCTTATTCCTTTCATGATTAGAGTGGCCCAAGTGTAAACCAAACCCACTTGATAGGACTGAGAGTATTACAAGAATACAATCATCCCCACCCTAATCACAATAAATGGGCAAACCAGATAGAATGCCGAGAGTCCTTTACTCAGAACCAGACACCCCCTGGAATCCGTGGTCCAGTCCTGCAGAATAGTTCTGCCTGATAACTCTTAGGTCCGAACATTATCGGGCAGTTGATGGTCCTACCACAGTTCCCACTATTTAGCTTCAGATGTAAACCCATGCCTAGCTATGATATCTTTTCCTATTTGTCAAGTCCAATAAATTTTACAAAAAGGGGAAAATTCCACAAATATTCTTCAAATAAATACTATTGAAAGATATTGCTGCATCAGCTGCATTTAACTTGTAAATAGTCTTCTCTATTTTTCTAATAATTGCTTTCTCTCTGCTATTACAAGTGGCAAGTATTGCGCCAATATGATTTTTCAGGAGGAGTCAATTTCAGGAATATTGCTTTAAAAGTATTTATTACAGAAAGTAAACAAATAAATCAATCAAGGTATATGTCAATTTTGGGTTTAATATACTTGTAGTGGCCAATGTTTCTCTGTCATCCGAGTATGATCACGACAGTGGGTTTGAGTAGACTGTAGATGCTATTGGGATCTACTCAATATACATATAGTGGTAGATCAGCAGGGGGCCAACCGCTCGCTGACTTTTAATTGGTTGGTGGCGCAATGCATTCCTACTGTTGGTTGGAGGAAGTTGTTTTCAAGACACTTCTCGTCGTTGAAGGTCGCACTGTTGCAACCTGGTAGACCGTCGAGGATGGGGCATGACGTCCCTGGGCGTTGCTTGATGCTGTGTGACGTCATGGCGGCTCGAATTGTTATTGGCTGCTGGGCTGCTTGTCTCATCTGGTATTCTTAGATTGGGGCTGTCACTTGGTCTGGTATTATTTGTATTATTATTTATACTGATACGTCTTCTTACTAATACGTCAGTGGGGAGGAAGAGCACTTCCTGTGTTGTATTCAATGAGGGTTTTTCTTGTTGTATAAGGAGTGCCTCGAGCAGTTGCAAACGTTGTTGGTCAGGAGCCCTTACTATTATCTCAGCATTCTTGATAATACCGTCACGGGAGATAGCTTCCTGGTGTGCTGTTGTGGTATGATTTTTAATTGCTCCTTCTTGTGCATGGTAAGAAATCCTCTGGACAGTTTCATAGAAGTCATACCACTTAAGGCAGGGACATCCACGGACAGGGCATAAGAATTGGTAGACTACATTTGACTGCTTCAAGTGGTCTCTTGCTGGAGGCGTTGGGTTGTTCTTCATGATAAGGTCCCAGGTACGTCGATTTTGGTAATAAATTATGAGTTCGAGTTCTTTGTTGATTTCAGTAGGGGTTACATTCTCACAGTGACGTGCGTGCATTCTTGCTTTATAATACAGCTTGATCTTCTCATGGGGGGGGACTGCAGTCACTCACTCTCGCTGTACCATTGATCCAGCGCTTTCGGACTTCTTTATGAACAAGTGACTCGGTCGAGTTCTTTGTGAGTGTTCTGCCAGGAAGAACAATGTGTGAGAGCCCTCCGAATGTAGGGTCTGACTATGGTGTTCTTGAACCTAGCAGGGCACTCGCTGTAATCATTCAGGCAAAGCCCTAAGTTTGTCTGCTTCATGTAGACTGAAGGTCTTGGACCATCGTTGTTCTTTTTGGGAGACAAGGATGTCAAGAAAGGGGAGCTGGCCTTCGTTGCTGAATTCGATGTATAATTCAGTGAACTGCACTGCTGGAACATGTGCCAGACAGCTTCAACCTCTTCTTCGTTCTCTGCTTGTACAAAGATATCATCGATATACCTTGCATATTTGTGGGGTTTTTGAATGCTGGAGAAAATTCTCTCTACTACCATGCCCATAAGAAGGGAACCCATCGCGACTCCGTCTTTTTGCCGGAACATCTGGGTGGAAAATGGGGCCTTCGTGCATATCTTGAGGAGTGAACGCAGGGATACTTCTGGGATATTCAGAAGTTGAATGCAGCTGATGCAACAATATCATTCAATAATACTTATTTGAAAGAGGGTCTCCTTCCAATATATTCCAAATAAATACTCAATATATGAGACTCTTGGACTCAAACCCAGGAACTAATTCCTGTGGTTCAAGAACTCTGTCACTGCATCAAGCTGGTCCCACATAGAGGGGATGTGTATTTATATATATTTTAGGGCTGTTGCCTTGTATAATAAGGCGCCCTATGAGGTAATGTTAGACTTGCGATAATCTTACGCTAAGTCGGTTGGTATTGCACTTCCATATTCATGGGAGTGTCTTGGGGTTTGTAGATCACTTACGAAGTCGGTATTATCTTCTTTGGTTATTGACGACGATGTGTTAAACTCATGATGATTCGGTTATGAGGTGAGGTTCTAGTAGAAACCACGAAGTACAAAAATACTTATATTCTCTGAATTTACATGTTGAAGATCAGGTATGATTGTACAAGTCTTCTAATGACGATAGCTTGATCGCTTCTGCCAATGATGATGGCTAATTCTATTCTCTCTACATGATAAAGCTTAGGTAAAGAGTTACAGGTCTTCTAATGACGATAGCTAACTCTATTCTGCCTCTACTACCATCTCGGTTACAAGTTATGAAGGAAGCAGATAGTAGCTCGAACATATGAACATACAATCAGATGACATAGTTACATACGAACACACAATCAAAATGAGACACGCTACAGATCACTTAGGCCGTTTGAATTATAGGTCGCGGTAGCTGTCTCAAGCAGGAAGCTTGGACTAAAGTTTATAAACAATTGAATGACTACAGGTGACGGCATGTTATCTTAGCCTACTTTTATTGTATACGTCATCTTTAGCGTCTCTAGTCTGATCACATTCCTGCAAGCAATCTGGTTGACCTCTTTAGTTTTAGTCTTTTATATATATGGAATAACATTCCATATTTTTATTATGTAAACACTTACATTAGCTCGGTCAGCTACCAAACCAACCACTGAATATTACTCAAGCTTGACTTGCATTTGACTTATAGGAGTGTGATACAGGCACTATGTGAATATATATAGATAAATAGGAAGTACTTATAAGTAAAAAAAAATTAATGGTGTACACAAATACAGATTCAAGTAATAAAGTATTAGACATAATATGCATATGATATTCGTAAATAATAGTGATCACGTGATATATACTGATACAGTTTTTCACTTCATCTCATTAAGATACATATGCTACAGAAAATACTAATGTACTCTGATAATCGCATAGAATGAAGATTAGCATGATAAAAATCATATTTTAACTGATAAAAATTTCATATATGAATTGATAAAAATTATTAATGTTTATGCTAACTGTTATATATCTGATTCATTAATCCATCTACTAACTCATATATAACTGCAGTTATTGGTAAGATAAAAGGTAACAGATTGATTATAGGCTACCTGATTTGTTTATACATGTGTATATGGATTCATATAATTATGATTAATATATGTGCACTTTAAATAGATTCCCATTGCGTACACGCAAAGATATATTTAGATTCTGTTATTTATGATCATTTATATAATAGATTCCTATTGCGTACACGCAAAGATATATTTCGACTCTGTTATTTATGATCATTTATATATAGGATACATGATACTTTATATATATAGGATACATGGTACTTTATATATATAGGATACATGACCGAGGTTATACTACTTCACATTTTAACTAGCGTTCGAACAACTTTTCGTCATTACACAGTTCCAGACAACCACCTATAGCCAAATGAAATGGCCAATTTCAATGGTTAAAACAAGGGGAAAATTGTCTGGCGGGGTCCAACGTTCTATTTCGGCCTCATACTTATTCTCTGCATCCTAAGCCACACGATTACGTTCGCGATGAATAAAATCATCCCCAGCACGAGTCCTTCGCCAGCAAAGTAGAGTTGAATATTCTTCGGGTCGTAATTGTCGGAAGTATGTCCCTTTTGTAGTTGATTTCCGACAGCCACCGGAGCATCCGCATTAAAACGAGATTAACGTCGGGTACGGGTGTCGTCGAAGAAGTCCATGATGGTGCTTATTCCTTTCATGATTAGAGTGGCCCAAGTGTAAACCAAACCCACTTGATAGGACTGAGAGTATTACAAGAATACAATCATCCCCACCCTAATCACATTATGGGCAAACCAGATAGAATGCCGAGAGTCCTTTACTCAGAACCAGACACCCCCTGGAATCCGTGGTCCAGTCCTGCAGAATAGTTCTGCCTGATAACTCTTAGGTCCGAACATTATCGGGCAGTTGATGGTCCTACCACAGTTCCCACTATTTAGCTTCAGATGTAAACCCATGCCTAGCTGATGATATCTTTTCCTATTTGTCAAGTCCAATAAATTTTACAAAAAGGGGAAAATTCCACAATATTTCTCCAAATAAATACTATTGAAAGATATTGCTGCATCAGCTGCATTTAACTTGTAAATAGTCTTCTCTATTTTTCTAATAATTGCTTTCTCTCTGCTATTACAAGTGGCAAGTATTGCGCCAATATGATTTTTCAGGAGGAGTCAATTTCAGGAATATTGCTTTAAAAGTATTTATTACAGAAAGTAAACAAATAAATCAATCAAGGTATATGTCAATTTTGGGTTTAATATACTTGTAGTGGCCAATGTTTCTCTGTCATCCGAGTATGATCACGACAGTGGGTTTGAGTAGACTGTAGATGCTATTGGGATCTACTCAATATACATATAGTGGTAGATCAGCAGGGGGCCAACCGCTCGCTGACTTTTAATTGGTTGGTGGCGCAATGCATTCCTGCTGTTGGTTGGAGGAAGTTGTTTTCAAGACACTTCTCGTCGTTGAAGGTCGCACTGTTGCAACCTGGTAGACCGTCGAGGATGGGGCATGACGTCCCTGGGCGTTGCTTGATGCTGTGTGACGTCATGGCGGCTCGAATTGTTATTGGCTGCTGGGCTGCTTGTCTCATCTGGTATTCTTAGATTGGGGCTGTCACTTGGTCTGGTATTATTTGTATTATTATTTATACTGATACGTCTTCTTACTAATACGTCAGTGGGGAGGAAGAGCACATTCCTGTTGTCGTATTCAATGAGGGTTTTTTCCATTGTTTGTATAAGGAGTGCCTTGAGCAGTTGCAAACGTTGTTGGTCAGGAGCCCTTACTATTATCTCAGCATTCTTGATAATACCGTCACGGGAGATAGCTTCCTGGTGTGCTGTTGTGGTATGATTTTTAATTGCTCCTTCTTGTGCATGGTAAGAAATCCTCTTGGACAGTTTCATAGAAGTCATACCAACTTAAGGGCAGGGACATCCACGGACAGGGCATAAGAATTGGTAGACTACATTTGACTGCTTCAAGTGGTCTCTTGCTGGAGGCGTCGGGTTGTTCTTCATGATAAGGTCCCAGGTACGTCGATTTTGGTAATAAATTATGAGTTCGAGTTCTTTGTTGATTTCAGTAGGGGTTACATTCTCACAGTGACGTGCTTTGCATTCTTGCTTTATAATACAGCTTGATCTTCTCATGGGGGGGGGGGGGGGGGGACTGCAGTCACTCACTCTCGCTGTACCATTGATCCAGCGCTTTCGGACTTCTTTATGAACAAGTGACTCGGTCGAGTTCTTTGTGAGTGTTCTGCCAGGAAGAACAATGTGTGAGAGCCCTCCGAATGTAGGGTCTGACTATGGTGTTCTTGAACCTAGCAGGGCACTCGCTGTAATCATTCAGGCAAAGCCCTAAGTTTGTCTGCTTCATGTAGACTGAAGGTCTTGGACCATCGTTGTTCTTGGAGACAAGGATGTCAAGAAAGGGGAGCTGGCCTTCGTTGCTGAATTCGATGGTATAATTCAGTGAACTGCACTGCTGGAACATGTGCCAGACAGCTTCAACCTCTTCTTCGTTCTCTGCTTGTACAAAGATATCATCGATATACCTTGCATATTTGTGGGGTTTTTGAATGCTGGAGAAAATTCTCTCTACTATCATGCCCATAAGAAGGGAACCCATCGCGACTCCGTCTTTTTGCCGGAACATCTGGGTGGAAAATGGGGCCTTCGTGCATATCTTGAGGAGTGAACGCAGGGATACTTCTGGGATATTCAGAAGTTGAATGCAGCTGATGCAACAATATCATTCAATAATACTTATTTGAAAGAGGGTCTCCTTCCAATATATTCCAAATAAATACTCAATATATGAGACTCTTGGACTCAAACCCAGGAACTAATTCCTGTGGTTCAAGAACTCTGTCACTGCATCAAGCTGGTCCCACATAGAGGGGATGTGTATTTATATATATTTTTATTGGCTGTTGCCTTGTAATAATAAGGCGCCCTATGAGGTAATGTTAGACTTGCGATAATCTTACGCTAAGTCGGTTGGTATTGCACTTCCATATTCATGGGAGTGTCTTGGGGTTTGTAGATCACTTACGAAGTCGGTATTATCTTCTTTGGTTATTGACGACGATGTGTTAAACTCATGATGATTCGGTTATGAGGTGAGGTTCTAGTAGAAACCACGAAGTACAAAAATACTTATATTCTCTGAATTTACATGTTGAAGATCAGGTATGATTGTACAAGTCTTCTAATGAACGATAGCTTGATCGCTTCTGCCAATGATGATGGCTAATTCTATTCTCGTCTACATGATAAAGCTTAGGTAAAGAGTTACAGGTCTTCTAATGACGATAGCTAACTCTATTCTGCCTCTACTACCATCTCGGTTACAAGTTATGAAGGAAGCAGATAGTAGCTCGAACATATGAACATTCAATCAGATGACATAGTTACATACGAACACACAATCAAAATGAGACACACTACAGATCACGTAGGCCGTTTGAATTATAGGTCGCGGTAGCTGTCTCAAGCAGGAAGCTTGGACTAAAGTTTATAAACAATTGAATGACTACAGGTGACGGCATGTTATCTTAGCCTACTTTTATGTATACGTCATCTTTAGCGTCTCTAGTCTGATCACATTCCTGCAAAGCAATCTGGTTGACCTCTTTAGTTTTAGTCTTTTATATATATGGAATAACATTCCATATTTTTATTATGTAAACACTTACATTAGCTCGGTCAGCTACCAAAACAAACCACTGAATATTACTCAAGCTTGACTTGCATTTGACTTATAGGAGTGTGATACAGACACTATGTGAATATATATAGATAAATAGGAAGTACTTATAAGTAAAAAAAAATTAATGGTGTACACAAATACAGATTCAAGTAATAAAGTATTAGACATAATATGCATATGATATTCGTAAATAATAGTGATCACGTGATATATACTGATACAGTTTTTCACTTCATCTCATTAAGATACATATGCTACAGAAAATACTAATGTACTCTGATAATCGCATAGAATGAAGATTAGCATGATAAAAATCATATTTTAACTGATAAAAATTTCATATATGAATTGATAAAAATTATTAATGTTTATGCTAACTGTTATATATCTGATTCATTAATCCATATACTAACTCATATATAACTGCAGTTATTGGTAAGATAAAAGGTAACAGATTGATTATAGGCTACCTGATTTGTTTATACATGTGTATATGGATTCATATAATTATGATTAATATATGTGCACTTTAAATAGATTCCCATTGCGTACACGCAAAGATATATTTAGATTCTGTTATTTATGATCATTTATATAATAGATTCCTATTGCGTACACGCAAAGATATATTTCGACTCTGTTATTTATGATCATTTATATATAGGATACATGATACTTTATATATATAGGATACATGATACTTTATATATATAGGATACATGACCGAGGTTATACTACTTCACATTTAACTAGCGTTCGAACAACTTTTCGTCCATTACACAGTTCCAGACAACCACCTATAGCCAAATGAAATGGCCAATTTCAATGTTAAAACAAGGGAAAATTGTCTGGCGGGGTCCAACGTTCTGATTTCGGCCTCAATACTTATTCTCTGCATCCTAAGCACGATTACGTTCGCGATGAATAAAATCATCCCCAGCACGAGTCCTTCGCCAGCAAAGTAGAGTTGAATATCCTTCGGGTCGTAATTGTCGGAAGTATGTCCCTTTTGTAGTTGATTTCCGACAGCCACCGGAGCATTCCGCATTAAAACGAGATCAACGTGGGGATACGGGTGTCGGTCGAAGAAGTCCATGATGGTGCTTATTCCTTTCACATTGTAGGCGATTGTTACTCGACTGCCGTCGTCCGCAGCGACGAACGATTTTTTGAAGTTGCGATGTGAAACTCTAGTACTGCAGGATACTGTAACCAGGTTCCATTAATCAGCCTGCAAGTGAAATTATATTTGTCACAAGGGCAAAGTAAATTCAGACGACATCCAAATACAGGGGGGGAGAGAAAGCCATTAAGACCAGACTTAACCCACATGAATTCGCTGATATTTGTGGAATTCAAAAGAGAGCTGTACAAACTTTTTTATCCATGGCATTAATAATGAGTGAACCTATCCAGGTCTATGAGGACTGTAAAAATATCCATAATTATAAAAAATAAACAGATATCATTACGAATCCCAAAGAAAATTCGATATTACTGGTAGTAAGTTACTAGACAAAGAAGTGGAAAACGGAGCTATTTATAAGATTTCCAGGCAACATAAGAGTCAAAGAGAATATTAATCATGATTCTGTATTTCTCTATGCTAACTGAAATTAAGTTGTGATAAAATCTGATCCTATGTGCCCCTAACAAAAGTTTCATATTTAATTTTCTCGCGCGCATCCTCTGAGGTTAATTTTAAAAACTTTATTAATAGGTAGGAGATGCAACGAAAAAACCCACTATGTAACTAATTTCTATATAAACTTTGGGTTTTTCAAGAAAATGTGACATTTTCCCATGAATGTTTTACTTGAATTGTAATAGGCTAATGTTGCAAGTAAATATTTCATATCCATGACTTGATACTTCTAAATGTCTATGAGGTTCAGAAAAATTAATTCATTTTGTTGTTATAGAAATTCTATTTGCTTATTTTGTTCATTAATTTTAAAATGATTGCAAGTCCTTAACTAAAGTTGCATTGCACACACGGATAAGAATAGGTTATGTGGTATGTCATGTGACCTATGAACCACATGTGAAGTTCATGAGCTAAGCATTCCTTTCTCCAGTCAATCTGCTTTGCAAGCGCGAGATGAAGCCTGTGCAAGCAGATATTTGAGGTTAAAGGAATCAAATGCTGATACGGCAATGATGACGTCGTCACTTGGCAGGAGATTGCTCTCAGCCAGCTAAGAGTTACGTTACTTGCTGTAATAAATACGACTTTAGGATAATTTTTTTTTTTTTTTAATACTCGACCCACACGAGAAGAATGTCTGAGCAAAAAAAAAAAAAAAAAAACAGTACCAAAATTGAACAATATATTAGTTTCATGTTGAATATCTGCATGATTGTAATAATGTAATTATGTTAAATTAAATATTCCTTATTCAAACTAATGAAAAAGGTTTCCATACAAAATTCCATATATATTATTAGCCCTGTATAGAAATTCATATAGGATTATTCCATAGATAACATTTTCACTTCTAGACTTCCTGACTTTAAAATCTCTTTTATTTTATTTTATTTATTTATTTATTATTATTATTTTTTTTTTCATTGACTACGAATATAAATCACCGGGACAGACATATGTCAGTAGTTTTGATATGTTTGAACTTTTAGCTTATTTGTCATTACTAAAGCGTTAAGTTAGAGTTAAAATCTTTACGCATATATATTTGGATATTTAATTAACCTATGGTTACGTTTTTGCTTATTGATTTTATCGTGATTCCTTTTTTGTTATAATTTTGTAACCCTTCCGACTTCTTACGGAGTGTATTATATTGACTCCACTTGTATCCATATTTATTTTATTTTTTATATTTATTTATTTAAATTTTTTTTTGTAGGGCTGTTGCCTTGTATAATAAGGCGCCCTATGAGGTAATGTTAGACTTGCGATAATCTTACGCTAAGTCGGTTGGTATTGCACTTCCATATTCATGGGAGTGTCTTGGGGTTTGTAGATCACTTACGAAGTCGGTATTATCTTCTTTGGTTATGACGACGATGTGTTAAACTCATAATGATTCGGTGATGAGGTGAGGTTCTAGTCGAAAACACGAAGTATAAAAATACTTATATTCTCTGAATTTACATGTTGAAGATCAGGTATGATTGTACAAGTCTTCTAATGACGATAGCTTGATCGCTTCTGCCAATGATGATGGCTAATTCTATTCTCTCTACATGATAAAGCTTAGGTAAAGAGTTACAGGTCTTCTAATGACGATAGCTAACTCTATTCTGCCTCTACTACCATCTCGGTTACAAGTTATGAAGGAAGCAGATAGTAGCTCGAACATATGAACATACAATCAGATGACATAGTTACATACGAACACACAATCAAAATGAGACACGCTACAGATCACGTAGGCCGTTTGAATTATAGGTCGCGGTAGTTGTCTCAAGCAGGAAGCTTGGACTAAAGTTTATAAACAATTGAATGACTACAGGTGACGGCATGTTATCTTAGCCTACTTTTATTGTATACGTCATCTTTAGCGTCTCTAGTCTGATCACATTCCTGCAAGCAATCTGGTTGACCTCTTTAGTTTTAGTCTTTTATATATATGGAATAACATTTCATATTTTTATTATGTAAACACACTACTATATATATATATATATATATATATATATATATATATATATATATATAATATATATATATATATTTATGATTTCAAAATACAATCAGATGACTAGTTACATACGAACACACAATCAAAATGAGACACGCTACAGATCATGTAGGCCGTTTGAATTATAGGTCGCGGTAGTTGTCTCAAGCAGGGACGCTTGGACTAAGTTTATAAACAATTGAATGACTACAGGTGACGGCATGTTATCTTAGCCTACTTTTATTGTATACGTCATCTTTAGCGTCTCTAGTCTGATCACATTCCTGCAAGCAATCTGGTTGACCTCTTTAGTTTTAGTCTTTTATATATATGGAATAACATTTCATATTTTTATTATGTAAACACTTACATATATATATATATATATATATATATATATTATATATATATATAATATATATATATATATATTTATGAATTTCAAAATATTTAGTTTTTAACTTGTTACTTCCTAAAT
Source organism: Macrobrachium nipponense (assembly GCF_015104395.2). Lineage (NCBI taxonomy): Eukaryota > Metazoa > Arthropoda > Malacostraca > Decapoda > Palaemonidae > Macrobrachium > Macrobrachium nipponense. The sequence goes on along the minus strand of NC_061090.1, from coordinate 81,957,117 downwards.
CCATATAAAACATTCAATACAGAAATATAAGTTTCAATTTTCAGTTAAGAATTACAATTCTATAGACAAAGATAAGGTATTGAAAATCCAGTTTTTCTAAATTTCAAGTATATTTTTCTTGATGACGAGAAAAGTTATTCGTTGAGAAAAAACTAAGCAATACTGAGCATAAAAGTATTTGTTCCAGCAAAGAAAAATAAAAAACAAATAATTCTGAAAAGACTCCTATTATGAATAGAGGGGCTTCATTAAAAAAAATATTGAAAAATAAAACACAAGTTAATATCAAATCTAAAGGCACATGACTTTTGTTACAGACATAACAATGGAAAAAATTCACTTAATAATAATTATTATGTGCTGAAGCCTGCATACATATAGTAACCATATATAAAGCTATGCAACATGTCACAATCTTACTGACCTGTAATTCAACACATTTATTTACATTGTACAGTCTAAGTTGCGCTAGCCTGTAAGAATAACTTAGACTTTCATAGCTAGCCAAGACTTGAGCTGTGGAAAGGAACAGATCGAAAAATCAGCATTCCTGAAGGTTGTGCCAAGTTAGGCTACCTTTGCAAAGCTAAGGTTAGAATATGGTAGGCTACCCTTGGTTATTTGATGGTGAACTCTGGTAGACTGGCTGTTTGGTAAAATTTATTGTAGGCTAGCTAGTTGGTCAAGTTTACTTTTAAAGCCATAATGTAGTATATATTTGAAGTATAGGGTAAAAATTATAATGGTGAAATCGAAGTATAGCCTACTACCTTTAAGTGCTCTGGCAGATTAAATTTAGCAGTCCTCTGCATAGCAGGAGGTTTGAGAACTTATTGGTGACATTGTAAATAACATTGTAACACTTCATTAACACATAAAACTCCAGCAGGCATAGGAATAGGCCTCATGAGACTATGTACATTGTAGTATTATAGCAGAGTCCACATAGATTTGCAGCCAAGTCCGACCACTGCACACAGTGATTGGCTAGCTCTCAAAGGAGGAATGATGTCACATAGTTAACAGTCCAAATGATTACTAGTATGGATTTGACTCCGCTCGGTGATGAGTTTTGTGCATCAATCATGACACCACAGATTTGAGTACCCGGAGTTGTGAGGTATGAAAATGATATTGCCGATAAAAGATATATTAAGGTTATAGATCATACTACGAAGATCTTAAAATTTTGTCCATGCATTATTTCTTTTTATCAGCCTAAATACACAAAGCATCTTGTCACGAATGTTATTGCGAATGTTTTCAGGTTTGTGCCAGATAGAGGAAGGCTTGATAGCCCGTGCACAAGGACAACTCGAATGGTAAACACAGAGGATTTTAACAATTTTACTACAAAACTAGAATTTACTAACGTCAACAGAGAAACAAAGCAGTGATGCATGAATTTAGGTAGCACAGCACCCCAAATTTACATGAATTTAACGGGGCCACACGACCACTAAAAAAAAACACAGAAAATCACTTAAATTGAATCGCACTTTCATCAAAATAGCTAGGGACACATTCCAAAAAGTTGATTAAACAATGACAGTAAAGGTTTGAATCAATTAGCTCAAGAATGGCTAAAGGAAAGAACGATTACTTACTGTACGTAATGATGGCGTCGCTCACAACTCCCCTCATGGATATGTCTCGCTCATGCACCACGTACCTGGGCCAGCAGAGCTACTGACTGAACTGAGTTAATTAGAAGGAAGAGGATGTGTGGTTTGTGCACTCACCTTTTATACTGGATGGATCAGGTTAGTCAATTTACTGGTAATTTTTTCACCTCAAAAAGGAAGCATTCTTCTGTTTCTTAGATAATTTACATAACAACAAGAATTCTGTCATTAATCCATGGGGGGAACGAGGCGAAGACTAACAAATGCGAACCAGCCAATGAAGGCAAGAATAGTAACAAAAAATAACTTATATCAAAAGATCATTATGATCTACAAGTTCAAAAGTTCGTTGTTGCAACACAGATGCCAAAAAAAAACACTTATACAAGAGTTTCACATAGTGAGAGCTCTTCCCGTGCAATGCAAGAGTTACAAAATGTACAAAGTTCACAAATCGACACATATACAAGTCGTTCTGTTGAGTTTGCCATGGACCGTGGGGTCAGCTCACATGCAACGACTCAACAGAAAACAGAGTATAGAGAACGGAGTTAAGAGACTAATGTGTTCGGATCCCTGTCTGACATGGGCTACAGCGCTGTAAGCTTTGCTCTACGCACCAGTAAACAGATGCAATTCACTACATTTATGCACAATTCCCCTCTCCAACTTACATGTGTGAACATTGTTGAATTTAGCGAGTAGTTTCCAAGCTTCTAGTTAGTGAACATCTGACAGCACATCACCCCAACCTACCCCAACCTACCCCAACTTCCCACAATTCTTGAAGGAGAATTTTTCCCCGCACAAAAAGGGGACTGACTAGCCCTAAGGGGTCAAAATTGGCTACCAAAAGGGACTGTTGCTTGCGTTTGGTAAGATGATTGGAATTACTTCTACAGCTCTGGACATTCTTAGGCTTTAAACTCAACTAATTTTCCCATCTATCCCAACTCATTCCCAAAACATTGACTTCATCGGGTTCCTTGCAACCGATCTTCTGATCAAACTCCCTACAATTACTTGCCCACCCCGTCAAAGGCAAGTGGGCCTCGTCTAAAAAAAGATTTGACCTGGCAATCTCTTTCCATTGGTTCCCTGGCTACAAATGTCTGCAGATAATTATCTGCATAGAAGGATTTAATTATATCTTCCCGACCCCATTCACGGAGATGGGTTTGGAGCACTTGTTGCAAAAGATAAGGACTACTGGTTATGCCAAAAACTACAACGTTAAAGATGTACGTGGCCGGTCGTTTCGGCTCTCGTCGCCACAAAAAATGTGTATATTTAGTATCATTGGGATGTAGCAACACTCCGTGGAAAGCTTTTGATATGTCTGATACTAACTCATATGGATAGCGTCAGAACTTAAGGAGCAAATCATATAGCATTTCAACTAAGTTGGGACTTGGATAAAGGCAATCATTTAATAACAGTTCTCCTTTGACTTTGAGGATGAGTTGAACACGATACGTAAAGGAGTCGTGAGACTCTGCTTCTTAACCCCAAAGTGGGGCAAGTATTATCCCTAATCTTTGAATCAGTGACTTCAGAAATGAGCCCGGCATCAAGATATGTCTGAAGGACGTTCTCATAGTCTCTTCAGTACACAGGGTCTTTCACAAATTGCGTCTCTAATGCGTTCAATTGAGCGAATGAACTACGATAATTTGTATCTGGGCATTCTGGCCCGTGGAACAGTGAGCTTACTATGTACCCTCGTTCAGTACTTATCAACATAGACTTTATTCATAGCAGCGTGCTCTGAGGTGGTGTACTGTTCGTGGGGAGTGATGCCTACAGCATCCTATCTCCACCACATATCAACGTCGATCTCTGGGGTGGCTCAACAAACGATGTGTTTATCCCTTCCAGGGCCCACTGTGGTACACAACCATATGGTGTTACGCAGTTATGCATCACAAACAAACTCACTCTATCAATCTTGTCTATACCGAGGACGAACAAGCTAAAATAATCTGCCCCAACCAGGATATTAATGTTAGTAAGAAGATCACTATTAATTGCCATGAGAATGCAACCTCTGCGCTTGCCAAATGCACTTTTAAGTTAGAAAGGCCAACATTATGAATGAGAGTGTTTACATCATCATGAACCACGAGTTTAGCGTGGATTACTCTGTCACCCACGTGTAATCTACATGAAATGACATCGTACTCACCTTGTACAATCTGCAAGCCAGACAGTGCAATGCTCAATGAAACGCATTTAATAACTGGAAATCCTAACTTCTTCGCAAGCCAACTTGAGATGAAACTGCATTGGCTACCGGTATCCAAAAATACTCTGGTGGAAAGGGGTTTGCTATGCGAATACACAGTAACTGTAGTGGTTGGTAATAGGGTAGCTGGCAACTCAGTTGAAGGGTCGTCCTTGATCATCTATGCAGTTACACAAGGTTTCTCATTTTTGGCTTTTGGTTGCGTTCTTTGACTTATCCTTTGGTTGGTGCCTGGGTTCTTCACAGGCGGGGAAACTACTTGTGATGTTTTTGAGGAGGACTGATATTGGTCAACAACCAAAATGCTTCTGAGACCAAAGTAGCATTTTATATCTAATTTTAGGTTGATAACAAATATCAAGGTTAAATAAAATTGTTTGGTAGCTCTACTTTTCAAGATAAGCCTACATGTGTCAACAGGTTCCTACAGGCTGGCGGAAGTGTATTACTCACCATGCTCACAGCCTCTCTGCCCTCAGTATTGTTCCATCAGTCACAGAAGGTGTTTGTGCTGTGCAAGCTTACATTTGGAGGGCGAAAGGTAGGTGATTTTAATGTAAAATACTTCATAAACTTTAAATAAATATTAATTGAGCAAGCTATTAATAAGCATAAGAGGCTTTATTTTATATTTTCTACTGGATGATATATGTAAATACTTATGCTATGTTGTCTTTTTTATAATAAGTTCATGAATACATATTCTGCTTATCTTCGAACTAGTTGTTGTTTTCTGTTTTGCAGATGCCTCGTACTTGTGTGAATAGGGCAGACAACTTCTGCTACATTTGTGGTGGGGTGACCTTTGCATCACAGAAGCGCCATATGACTGCTCTGGTTAGAAAGGCATGTTACCTATATTTTGGATGCAAGATTGGTGACCAGGATAAGAACTGGGCTCCTCACATATGGTGCAAAACTTGTGTTACAAACCTTTGCCAATGGTTGAACAGAAAAATGAAAGCCTTTTGCTGTGCCAATGACGTGGAGGGAGCCAACAATTGTTATTTCTACAAGGTACCTCCAATAAAAAAGGGCTTATCAAAGAAGAAAAAGGAGTACATGTGTAAGTGTTTACATAATAAAAATATGGAATGTTAGTCCATATATATAAAAGATTGCTAGCAGGAATGTGATCAGACTAGAGACGCTAAAGATGACGTATACAATAAGTATGTAGGCTAAGATAACATGCCGTCACCTGTAGTCATTCGATTGTTTATAAACATTAGTCCAAGCTCCCTGCTTGAGACAACTACCCCGACCTATAATTCAAACGGCCTACGTGATCTGTAGCGTGTCTCATTTGATTGTGTGTTCGTATGAAACTATGTCATTTGTATGTATGTTCATATGTTCGTACTACTGTCTGTTCCTTCATAACTTGTAACAGAGATGGTAGACAGGGAGAACAGAGTTAGCTATCGTCATTAGAAGACCTGTACCTCTTTACCTAAGCTTTATCATGTAGAGGAATAGGATTAGCCATCATCATTGGCAGAAGCGATCAAGCTATCGTTATTAGAAGACTTGTACAATCCTATCTGATCTTCACCATGTAAAACTTCAGAAGAATATATAATTTTTTAACATTAGTGTTTTCTACAAGAACCTCCTCACCATGAGTTTAACACATCGTCGTCATAACCAACAAGATAATACCGACTTTCGTAAATGATCCTACAAACCCCAGACACTCCATTGAAGATGGAAGTGCAATACCAACCGACTTAGCGTAATATTATCGCTAGTCTAACATTACCTCATAGGGCGCCTTATCATACAAGGCACAAGCCCTAATATTGGTGGCCAGCGTACCAGAAGAACTCTACAACGTCCTACGAAGAAAAACCAGAATAATAAATCATGTATCATAAGAAGTCAACGACGACGGAAGCAGCAGACTCTTCAAGCAACATAGTATCATCGTTAGTGAGCGACTTCAGAAAACAACAAGAACTCTTTAACGACGACGAAAGCAAGAGATTCTTCAAGCAACTTAGTATCATCATTAGTGAATAACTTCAAGAAACAAAACCGACGTGTCCTTTTTCCTACGACAACGCAAGCTTCGTCTCTCATTAGAATCATTCAAGAAAACATCGTTAGTGAGCGTTTCCGGCACTCCAAGAAACAAACGAACGCGTCTGCAGCATCGGATTTTCAAGGGCTCGAATCATCGAAACAACGCGCACGGGGAAACTGAAGCCAAACCAGGTCATCCGCTAATAGAGAAGGAGGACCAAGGCCGTGTGTCGTTATCGGAAACACCGTGACTTCCCACAAAAGCAAGCTAAGTACAATTTTTTATTCATTTGGAGTAACTTTGAGTGTTTCCTTTGCAGGTCGAATTTCGTTATTCCTGTGGCTGAAGTTACGAGAAATTCTTAATCTTACTTTTTTACAGAAATTATCTACATCATTGAGATTTCGCTACTGCGAGCTTTTTATCTTTGAGTGTCTGTTTCCAGAAGTTCTACTGAAATATCATAATCATATACTATGTTAATTTTATCATTTTGGGTGATTATTAATCCCTTACGTAACAAATCATATTAAACAGTGAATATGCGTTTACGCAGTAGACGTCTGTATTTATACAGATGCATGGATAGGGTCGTTAAGCACCGTAGTGATAGAAAACACACAAAAAAACAAGTGGAACACCCGTACAAATCTAGATAAATTAGAGGTACACTATTTCGGGTCATGACAATAAATGCTCCTTTGCAAGTCCACCCGATCGCAGTTTTAGCCTTGAGTTTTTTGAGTTATATAAAATATCGAACCTCAATGACTCAACTTAACTTTAAAAATATGGCTGGATTGCAATGAAATAACATGTCTGTAAAAAACTGTCATCAGGCTAAATGCGCTGACCAGGATCCCTCACTATTTCAAATTTTAGCAAAGAATGAAGTACAAACAGTTAATATTGAATGCAGTAGTGATAACTTGTCTTATTAGTAATCGCTCAGTTCCTAATAGTTCGTCATTCATTGCTTTATACGTAACCAGCAACATAATGCTAAAAACACACAATACGTTGCCGATGGTAATAAAGAGAAATATTACAAAAAGAAATAGAAACAGTAGCCCGTTCAGAATCAAACAAGCAAACTCGGTGACTGTGTCACCTAGTCAAGCGGTCAAGGTCAGTCAAAAACTGCCGAAGTGTTCAAAGCATAGCAAATTCCATACAATAAGCGACTCTAGCAGAGTGGGGAAAAGCGATGTTGGTTCATACATACCATCTTTTTTGAATTAAAAAGATATCTTTTTTGAATTAAAAAGGATTTTTCCTATGAAACACACGACCGTATAAAGTAATCAGAGCAGGTTTTCGTTTTTTTTTAATACGTAAGTTATTATAAGTAGTGGTGGATAAAGCCGACTGTACGCGCCGTAAAAATTAGAATATCTTGTTTATTTCTTTAGTAGACGTAATCAGTCCCTGTATTTACGGACTCAACTGTCTTGTTGTTCGAACTTCCCTAATGAGAAGTCCGGATAAGCGAGCGCTTACAGATACCTCTATAGTTATAAAAAACATTGATCTGTATCTAGTGTAATTGTAAGATCCATCTAGGGGTATACAAAATATTATCTTACATCCTGCAAAATAAGGCGTGTTTATCAAAGGAAAATCCTATAAACCTTCAAACATATTAAAATCCGTTTGAACAAAAATGAGACAGTTAATCAAATAATAACTTATATAAAGGCACTATACATTTGTCTCATAAATCGTAACATTGTTCAAATGACCCAACAGAATTCTCCCACAACCGCAGTCGCACTTTGCACGCAAAAATCTCGAGAAGCATGCACCCTCGAATGTCTTAGTGCGTGTAAAAAGACTTTGCTGGGAAATGAAATTTTAATCCTTCCCGACACTCTGAAATATAACGATTTCCGCGAACAAAGCCCTAAAAGTATACATATCGTGGATACGGAAGTTATAAATATCGCATTTTTTATTGTTGCTATTTTTATCAGCCGCAACCAGTCCCGTGGATGAATCTCTCTGATAATCTATCTAAAGTATATCCGTAAAGTCATTCAAGCAGAGGTGATTCAGCAGAATTTTTTTTTATCTTCTACCTGAATACCAGGAAGTTTCTCCACTAGCGAGTGATCTCTGGGAGAAAAACGGATGTCATTGAAAACAAAATACGGTCTAAGGACAAACATAAAGCTATATACGTACCTTCGCATAGACTCTAAATGAAATTTCAAAATAGAGATAAATGACGAAGTTGAAAAATGTTAGTAATAGGAGTCATTAGGAAATCAAATAAGCCCATATAATTTTTCCCTCAAATGTCATGCCATAAAAGATCGGATTTCGCGTATCTGCGTAGATTCTGTCGCTTAAACAAGGAAACGACTCCCGATAGTTTCCAGTGCGATGTACCGACGACATCTTATCTCTGTTATGTTAGAATAAATTTTTTTCACCAACTTGGACTTACTTAAATGCTTTTACCAGATACCATTACCTAAGTGATTGTACCTCATACTCCCGTTTTCAGCACACTCAGGGACATTATCAATTTTTTACGTATGCCTCCGGCTTACGTTGCGCCCCAATTAACAATATAGTGTTTGGAGACTTTTAAGGATACCCTACATGCTTATATGGTTGATCTTGTAATCTTTTCTAATACCTTAGAAGTACATTCACATAAAGTAGAGCTAGTGCTACAGAGACAAAGACAAATAATCTCAGAGTAAAATATCTAAATGTGAGTTTTTTAAAACCGAACATGTTGATCTAGGTTTTATGTGTCTAGTCAAGGTCTTAAAAGTAGTCCATGGTTAAGGTGTCGGCTATTCATAAACTTTCCTGGTACTTATTAACGTAAAAGGGGGATACAGCACTTTTGCGCTGTAGTGGGTATTACAATCGTATGTAAATATGTAACTCTTCAATCATGACAGCTCCTTTAACAGATCTTACGAAGAAGAGCGTAGATTTATTATGGTCTGAAAAGCATCAACAGGCGTTCGATATCTTAAAAGCGGAAAATGCAGCTCACCTAACTTAAAAATCCCTGATTTAAATAAAGAATTTTTTTTATTGCAACAGACGCCTCAGACCAAGGGGTAAGAGGGATACTACTTCAGTAATATGATAAACAGTTCTTCCCTATAGCTTTTTATTCACGTAAACTAAAGCCCTCTGAAAGTAAATATGCAGTAATAGGTCAAGGAAGGGCTAGTATCTTTTAACACTAGTACATTTTAAGTTCATAATCTATGGCTATCCTGATAAAAGTCCTTACTGAACATGAGTCCTTTACCGAGTTTTTCAAAGGCTTTAATCACAGTCCAAAAGGAACTCGGTGACAAATGATAATTCAGGTCTTTGGAGCCCAAGATAAGATATCTACCTGGGAAAGCAAATATCATAGCTGAGCATTATCCCGCAATCCCGCACCCATACAGCAAAGAAAACCAATTAAGACTAAAAGATATAGAAACATCCGTGCCTATTGTTAAAACCGTGATCTAAACAAGAAAATTCCTTAACCCAAGAGATCGCGACCATTGAATATCTGGGTTGGAGCGCAGAACTGTTACAAACTGAACAAAGCAAGTGTCAACAGTGATAAGCAAAACAATAAACACCAAACAATAAACACTTCGACGGAACAAGGTCAGCAGCTAAGCAAAACAAAACCAATAAACACTTCGAACGGAAACAGGGTCAGCGGCTAAGCAAACCAATAAACACTTCGAGCAGAAACCCTAAAGCAAAAATATATTTAAAGTATGTGTATCAGAATAATGTAATCAAATGTTAATATTATATGTAGGACCGTGACGAGGAAAACAAACCCGAAGAACACCAGCAGATGACTAACGACCAGGTAGTAATAATAATCTCTTTCATACCAATCGTCATAAACTGGTTGCATTCCGTCATCCATGGTTCCCTACTATGTCACAGAAGCCAATCACTATTTTACTGGCCTACAATGCTTACAGATATAAAAAAAGCACATAACTAATTGTAACCCGTGTCATGAAAACAAGGGATACACTAAGACACCTGTCAGTTTAAGGGCCTATCCTGTGCCAAATCAATCCTTGAAAGAATATACGTAGAATTATTAACAGAATTACGAGTCTGACAGAGGGAATAAACACTTCTTAGTGTTAATAGTTCGCCTTGACACGTTATATAGAATTAATAGCACTAAAACAAACACCGCAATTGAGTGCGTTAGGAATATTTATGAGTGCTAAATCAGTAAATATGGAATTCAACACATAATAATCTGTGACTCGGGTGGTGTAAATGAATAATAATCTCCTTAACACGTTGTGTGAATTCCTTTTAATTAAGAAAACCAATAATATATTTTATCGCCCAGAGTCAATCGGTTTGGTAGAATACCGGATAATTAAATAGGAAGTGTCAATGTCTTACGAGTTACAACTCGTGATATTGGATCCGAACTGGATTATAGCGGTTCTCGCGGTTTTAAATACCTTTATCATTCATATCTCGTATCTGTAGAAATGATACCGCAAGTAGCCTTATACGGTACGCCGATAGAACACTTTTCACATAATTCAAGCCAACCATTAAATTTATCAAATATATATAAAAAAAAAAATAAATTAAAATAAAGGAAATAAACAAGAAAAATAAAAATAAAATAGGATAACAACAAATGGAAGTCAATAAATACACTCCGTAAGAAGTCGGAAGGGTTACAAATTAATAATAAAAAAAAGGAATCACGATAAAATCAATAAGCAAAACGTAACCATAGATAATTAAATATCCAAATATATATGCGTAAAGATTTTGAACTCTAACTTAACGCTTTAGTAAATGACAAATAAGCTAAAGTTCAAACACATATCAAAACCTACTGACATATTGTCTGTCCGGTGATTTATATTCGTAGTCAATGTAAAAAAAAAAAAAAAAAAAAAAAAAAAAAAATAATAATAATAATATAATAAATAAATAAAATAAATAAATAAAATAAAATAAAAGAGATTTTAAAGTCAGGAAGTCTAGAAGTGAATCTTATCTATGAAATAATCCTATATGAATCTTATACCAGGCTAAATAATATATATAGAATTTGTGATGGAAACCTTTTTCATTAGTTGAATAAGGTATATTTAATTTAACAATTATGCAGATTTCCAGCATGAAACTAATATATTGTTCAATTTTGGTACTGTTTTTTTTCAGACATTCTTCTCATGTGGGTCGAGTATTAAAAAACAAAAAATTTATCCTAAAGTCGTATCTCTTACAGCAAGTAACGTAACTCTTAGCTGGCTGAGAGCAATCTCCTGCCAAGTGACGACGTCATCATTGCCGTATCAGCCATTTGTTCCTTTTAACCTCAATAATCTGCTTACACAGGCTTCATCGTGTGTCGTCTCTGCTTGCAAAACAGATTGACTGGAGAAAGGAATGCTTAGTCATGAACTTCACATGTGGTTCATAGGTCACATGACAGGCCACATAACATATTCTTATCCGTGTGTGTAATGCAATTAGTTAAGGACTTGTAATCATTTTAAAATTAATGAACAATATAAGCAAATAGAATTTCTATAACAACAAAATGAATTAATTTTTTTTTTCTCTGAACCTCATAGACATTTAGAAGTATCACGATATGGATATGGATTATTTACTTGCAACATTAGCTTATTACAATCCAGGTAAATCACATTCATGGGAAAATGTTACATTTTCTTGAAAAACCCAAAGTTTATATAGAAATTAGTTACATAGTGGGTTTTTCGTTGCATCTCCTACCTATTAATAATGTTTTAAAAGTTAACCTCAGAGGATGCGCACGAGAAAATTGAATATGAAACTTTTGTTAGGGCACATAGAATCATGATTAATCTTCTCTTTGACTCTTATGTTGCCTGGCAATCTTACAAATAGCTCCGTTTCACACTTCTTTGTCTAGTAACTTTCTACCAGTAATATCGAATTTTCTTTGGGATTCGTATTGAATATCTGTTTATTTTTTATAATTATGGATATTTTTACAGTCCTCATAGACCTGGATAGGTTCACTCATTGTTAATGCCATGGATAAAAAAGTTTGTACAGCGGACTCTTTTGAATTCCAAAATATCAGCGAATTCATGTGGGTTAAGTCTGGTCTAAATGGCTCTCTTCCCTCCCCTGTATTTGGATGTCGTCTGAATTTTACTTTGCCCTTGTGACAAGTATAATTTCACTTGCAGGCTGATTAATGGAACCTGGTTACAGTATCCTGCAGTACGAGAGTTTCACCTCGCAACTTTAAAAAAATCGTTCGTCGCAGCGGACGACTACAGTCAAGTAACAACCGCCTACAATGTGAAAGGAATTTCATGGACTTCTTCGACCGACACCCGTATCTCGTCGTTAATCTCGTTTTAATGCGGAATGCTCCGGCAGCTGTCGGAATCGACTACGAATGGGACATACTTCCGACAATTACGACCCGAAGGATATTCAACTCTACTTTGCTGGCGAAGGACTCGTGCTGGGGATGTTTTTTTATTCATCGCGGGGAACGTAATCGTGTAGCTTAGGATGCAGAGAATAAGTATGAGCGCAAAAATAGAACGTTGGACCCGCCCAGGCAAATTTTCCCCTTGTTTTGTTAACCCTGTGAAAATAGGCCGTTTCATTGGGTTATAGGTGGTTGTCTGGAACTGTAATGGACGAAAAGTTGTTCGAACGTTAGTTAAAAGTGAAGTAGTATAAACCTCGGTCATGTATCCTATATATATAAAGTATCATGTATCCTATATATAAATGATCATAAATAACAGAATCGAAATATATTTTTTGCGTGTACGCACTAGGAATCTATATATAAATGATCATAAAAAAATAACGGAATCGAAATGTATCTTTGCGTGTACGCAATAGGAATCTATTTAAAGTGCACATATATTAATCATAATTATATGAATCCATATACATATGATAAACAAATCAGGAGCCTATAATCAATCTGTTACTTTTTATCTTACCAATATCTGCAGTTATTTATGAGTTAGTATATGAATTAATGAATCAGATATATAACAGTTAGCAATAAACATTATATTTTTATCAATTCAATATATGAATTTTTATCAGTTAAAATATGATTTTTATCATGCTAATCTTCATTCTATGCAATTATCAGAGTACATTAGTATTTTCTGTAGCATATGTATCTTAATGAGATGAAGTGAAAAAACTTGTATCATTATATCCGTGATCACTATTATTTACCATATCATTGTTTTATATTTTATTACTAGAATCAATTCATGTACACCATGAATTTTTATTTACTATATATATATAGTATAAATATATATTATATATATATATATATATATATATATATATATATATATTCACATAGTGTCTGTATCACACTCCTATAAGTCAAATGCAAGTCAAGTTTGAGTAATATTCAGTAGCTGGTTTTTTGGTAGCTGACCGAGCTAATGTAAGTGTTTACATAATAAAAATATGGAATGTTAGTCCATATATATAAAAGATTGCTTGCAGGAATGTGATCAGACTAGAGACGCTAAAGATGACGTATACAATAAGTATGTAGGCTAAGATAACATGCCGTCACCTGTAGTCATTCGATTGTTTATAAACATTAGTCCAAGCTCCCTGCTTGAGACAACTACCCCGACCTATAATTCAAACGGCCTACGTGATCTGTAGCGTGTCTCATTTGATTGTGTGTTCGTATGAAACTATGTCATTTGTATGTATGTTCATATGTTCGTACTACTGTCTGTTCCTTCATAACTTGTAACAGAGATGGTAGACAGGGAGAACAGAGTTAGCTATCGTCATTAGAAGACCTGTACCTCTTTTTTACCTAAGCTTTATCATGTAGAGGAATAGGATTAGCCATCATCATTGGCAGAAGCGATCAAGCTATCGTTTATTAGAAGACTTGTACAATCCTATCTGATCTTCACCATGTAAAAACTTCAGAAGAATATATAATTTTTTAACATTAGTGTTTTCTACAAGAACCTCCTCACCATGAGGTTTAACACATCGTCGTCATAACCAACAAGATAATACCGACTTCGTAAATGATCTACAAACCCCAGACACTCCATTGAAGATGGAAGTGCAATACCAACCGACTTAGCGTAATATTATCGCTAGTCTAACATTACCTCATAGGGCGCCTTATCATACAAGGCACAAGCCCTAATACATGGAATATCCAAACATTCCATCAGCTATTCGCCCAATTCCACATGCAGAAGGTCTACCTGTTCCTGATGCACCAAGTTCAGTATCCTTCAAATCAGACGAGGAAAGTGGTGAGGAGGAAGCAGATGGAGGATGGCTATGCTGGATTACAGTGACCCAAATTTTGATGAAGCACAGTCTTTAGACCACATCTCTAACACAATGGGAACTCCATGACTTTGCCAGGGATCTGCAACTACCC
>NC_061090.1:81852080-81942272 GCF_015104395.2 Macrobrachium nipponense | reverse complement strand
TCTGCAACTACCCAAGAATAAGGCAGAGTTGCTAGGTTCTCGTCTTCTACAGTGGAATCTCTTAGCACCTGATGTGAACATTTCAAAAATTCGGGACCATCAGGAGCACTTCAAAGATTTCTTCATAATGGAAGGTGATTTAGTGGCATGCAACAATATTAATGGGCTGATGGAAGCACTAGGCATCGAATATGAACACAGACAGTGGAGGCTGTTCATAGATTCATCAAAAACAACCCTGAAAGGTGTTTTGCTGCATAACGGCAATAGTGAACCATCAGTTCCTGTGGGCTATGCAACTTACATGAAAGAAACTTATGAGAATATAAAGCATATGTTGCAATGCATAAAATATGATGAACATCAGTGGCAGCTCTATGGTGATTTAAAGATTGTTGCTATTGTGGCAGGTTGCAGGGCGGATACACCAAGTACTGCTGCTTTCTATGTGAATGGGACAGCCGGGCAAGAGATTCCCACTATATAAGGAAAGACTGGCCACCTCGTCAATCAATGGAACCTGGAATGAAAAATGTTCAACATCCGCCTCTCATTAAAGCAAACAAGGTTTTGCTCCCACCTTTGCACATAAAACTGGGGCTCATGGAAAACTGTAAAATGAAAAATGTTCAACATCCGCCTCTCATTAAAGCAAACAAGGTTTTGCTCCCACCTTTGCACATAAAACTGGGGCTCATGGAAAACTGTAAAAGCAATGGCCAAATCTGGCCTAGGATTCAAGTATATAACATCAAAATTTCCTTCATTGAGCGATGCAAAGATAAGAGAGGGAGTTTTCATTGGTCCTCAGATTCGAGAGCTTCTTAAAGACAATGAATTTGAATCAGCTCTTCATGGGGAGGAGAAAGCTGCTTGGAAGGCATTCAAGTTAGTTGCAAAGGGATTTCTATGCCACAAAAAGGAGAGAAACTATGAAGAATTGGTGGAAAACCTCATCAAGGCTTACAAGAACATGGGATGTAACTCGTCACTTAAAATCCACTTTTTGGACTCACATTTACCCTTTTCCCCAGCAAACTGTGGAACAGTTAGTGACGAACATGGTGAAAGATTTCATCAGGATATTTCAACCATGGAAAAGAGGTACCAGAGTAAATGGAACACAACAATGCTTGCAGACTATTGCTGGACACTGGCAAGAGACGACTCTTCAGCCCATTGTAAGCGTCAAGCAAAAAGGCAGAGAGTAGATATGGATTAAAGTTTAAAACATAATGACATATATGACATGCCTCGTATCTTTGAACTCGTTGCCAATACACATTTTTCAACGTGATATTTGGATTCAGTGAATGAAAATATATAAGAATCAACTAATCTCATTTAAGAATAATGTCTTTCTCACAAATCAAACTGTGATGTCGTCCATCCCATAACTTACAATTACGTTTTATGTTACATTGCCTACTGGGGTTACCGGACGCTTTTTTAGCTGCCACGGTAGAGTACTTTACACAATGAGATGCGGTGTGATTGCCGTTGCAGAACGGGCAAGCAGTTGCACGGTTAGCATTCGCTTCGGACCCCTTCTTACAGGCGGTTAACAATTTCTCCCCTCTGCAACAGATCATCCTCCATTGGTCATACAATGAAATCCAGCGCTTCAAACAATTTGTTTAATGAAAAATCACATTTACACAGATACTCAACTACCTTGGAATAGACTTGTCCTTGCGACAACTTCTGGTTGGTAAGACTTAGCAACATGCCATGATCTAATGGGGATCCGCTCAAACATTTGATTTGTTCAATTGAAAAAGTTAGTTCTATGCAGAAATTTTTTAGGTCAACATAATTGCACTTGGGGAAAAGATATTGGCTAGCCTTCTATGCAGAATGGCTAGTGTCTGCTGCTGTTTGCCATAATACTTCTCAAGCAAATCGCGGGCAACTTGGTGGTTTGTAGCTGTTACGCTCAAGGATTGAATGACCTTGAGCAGCCGTCCTTCTAATGAACCTAACAAATAGGTATACTTAGCAACATCATCTAGATTAGATCTACTATGCACATGGGCATCAACCAGTTCAGTAAATGTGGCGAATTCGCTTTTTTCGGCTCTAAATATGGGCAGGGGTAGCTCTTTGAGAAATGGTAAATGTGTTGTTGGCTGCACTACGTTAGTCAACGTGCCAATATGACTCAATAGCAAGGTTACAACTTGGCCTGCATCTTCCAGGACATTAATGACTTTACTTTCGAGTGATGACTCTAATTTGACTGTGTGACACGTACAGCATTCGTAACTTTCTCGTCTGATTGAACTCTGTCTAATAAATTCTGGTAAACATTCCCAGTTAATGAGTTTACAAGATTTGTACTGGCACAACTGATCATGGTGGTCAGAAGGCCTAAGAGGGACTCGGTTTGCGTTACAGAGGCAGCCGCCATTTTAAGTTTCTCAATCAATTCCAAATGATACAAAGGAAATGACATCGCCCTTAACGTTACGTTACGTTAATGATTTCCTGATTGCTTTTTCTGCCCGCTTGCGGCAGATTAATCTAATGACACAAGGAAATACGGCTGAACATGAGCACAATGGTTAAGCTAGCCTTGCACTGGCAGAGGGTCTTGCATCTAAATAGCCCCTAACGTGGGCAAAAAACAAACTAGACTGTCACAAAGCACCTAGCCTACAGTAACTTTTGCGTTTTCATTACACGGCGGGCATGAGGGCAGTTGCGAATGACCCAAAACTAAAACATTGAATACCATAATCAAGCTGCCGTTGCTTGGGGACTGGATCCTTGGGGCTATCCGGTTCGAAGGACCAAAATGTCGCAAATGTTATTGCGACTGGTTTCAGATTTGTGTCAGATAGAGGGAGGCTTGATAGCCCTACCTTAAGGGACAGGTTCAAGCCCGTGCACAAGGACAACTTAAATGGTAAACACGGAGGATTTTAACAATTTTATTACAAAACTAGAATTTACTGACGTCTACAGAGAAACAAAGCAGTGATGCATGAATTTAGGTGGCAAAGCACCCAAAATTTACATGAATTTAACGTAGCCATAAGACCACTCGAAAAAAACACAGAAAAGTCACTTAAATTGAATCATACTTTCATCAAAATAGCTAGGGACACATTCCAAAAAGTTGATTAAATAATGACAGCAAAGGTTTAAATCAATTAGCCCAACAATGGCTAAAGGAAAGAACGATTACTTACTGTACATAATGATGGCGTCGCTCGCAACTCCCCTCATGGATATGTCTCGCTCATGCACCACGTACCTGGGCCAGAAATAGCTACTGACTGAACTGAGTTAATTAGAAGGAAGAGGATGTGTTGTTTGTGCACTCACCTTTTATACTGGATGGATCAGGTTAGTCAATTTACTGGTAATTTTTTCACCTCAACAAGGAAGCATTCTTCTGTTTCTTAGATAATTTACATAACAACAAGAATTCTGTCATTAATCCACGGGGGGAACGAGGCAAGGACTAATAAATGTGAACTGACAAGGAAGAACCATTCTGCTATTTTTTCTCCATTAGGGTAATATATACCCTAAGAGAGTAAAAATAATTTGCAAGGATACAATTGTTACCCTTATAAAGTATTTTTATTCTATTGAGCGTCAAATCACTAAATCAGCATGAAAAATACAGAAGCAGCTTATATTTTGAAACTCCTCCTCAGTCCCCCTCCTCCTCTTCCTCCTGCAGCTTCTTGAGGGTTTTTAAATATATATATATATATATATATATATATATATATATATATATATATATATATATATATATTACCCAGGTTTCAACCTGGGTAATCTTAAAAGGGTTTGGTAGCGATGAACCGTGCAGCTAGGCACTGGAATAATATCCGTTTTCTCTCACCCTCCTCTCTCTCTCTCTCTCTCTCTCTCTCTCTCTCTCTCTCTCTCTCTACATTACCTAAGGCAATTAAATCAGACTCGTGAACTACAAAAATACATTTATTTAAGAGCAAAGCATAAACTAAATAACTCAGGTTCTTAACAAAATGATTAAATGAAAGGTTGAACTCAGATAGTCCACTCCATATTTCTCCCACAATAACCAACATTATTTTAGTCATAAAACTGGGCATAGTCATAGTGGAGTCTAGTACACAACGGAACATCAGTTAAGTTCTCATATAAATTCCCCTTTCTTCCAGAATCAGCTATAAAAAGACAGGAGAACATATCGATAAGCAAAGATTAAAAAGCAAAATAAAAAGGTCAAATGAAATAGAACATCTTTGAAATACTATTCAAAATACAGTCAAACCACACTTTTGACTAAAGAATAAGTATGCTTACCCATTCAACACAGATTATACACACTTCACTAAAAATACTATTGGAGGAGCCATTTTGCCCCTTTGCCGACTCTGTAGCAATCTCCCCTCTTGGCTAACTTACTTTCTCATTATGTAGGGAAAAAGCTCGCACACACACACACAAGACACTCCTAATAAGTGTCGTCACTAACTTAGTCACAAGATCATGACGGGATTATACAGAACATTGTTCACGCACAAGAAACAGCTTTAAACCAGATTCATAAGGCACCTCTGCATCAAGCGCCCATCCATAGAAACAGGACGTGGCACTGATCTGCATAGGTAGCAACTTCGACATCGCGCCACCCGAGTAAGGATGTGCTAGCACTTCCAAGACTTGTCACTTTGGGCCACTGTTTCCAAGGAAGTTAAATTGATGATCCCTACATTCTAAAAATGTCACAGCACATCACTTTACAACGGTGTCTTAAATATATTGTCTTAACTATTCCTTGTTGCATATACATACATAATAATATTATATATATATATATATATATATTTATATCTATATATATAATATTAATATATATATTATATATATATATATATATTATTATATATATATATCTTACACCCTTTTGACAAAACTACACAAACTGGAAACCCTTACCTGTTGACAGTGGCGCCCTCTATCTGCAAACATATCATTAGGCTATTAAGCTCACATAAATACAAAAATATACTATGTATTACCCAAAGCAGATGATCATAAAATAGAACAAAATGATTAACAAGTCATAGTGATAAAAACCCAAGTCTGCCCCACAAAGAAAACTAATAAGTTATCATTCCACTCTCCTGGCTAAGTATTCACTCCCAGACCCAAAATGTCAATTGTTTCATTGTATTAGTCAGGATAGAGAACCCCGTCTCTAATATCATGAAATAGAGCCCATCTGTAATAGAGCTACATAACATAATATTAAGTAAAGAGATACACTTCACACTTCTCTCTTTTCAAAGGAATTATTAAGTAAAGAGATACATTTCACACTTCTCTCTCTTTCAAAGGCAATATTAAGTAAAGAGATACATTTCACACTTCTCTCTCTTTTCAAAGGCAGCTGTTTCTAAGTCATTTAAAATATGTGCCATACCTTTTGGGTTGGGTTTTCTCCCGACACCTGGCGTTTACCAAAATTACCTCTTTCCTATCACAAAAGGAATGTGTCTATCTCGCAAGTGCCTTGGTCGGTTAGACCTGTGACATTCGTACAAATGAATGTACATTCTCGACACACCCCAAACCGCCCTGGCAACAGGACGGACAGCCTCCAGATTAAAAAAACTTATGCATCAGATTCCTTCATTCAAGAAGGCTGCCTCTACAGCTCAATCTGTCTCCAAGCAAGACATGATATGTAATTCACTAACACATCACACACTTGTAAGATGGCTCGACCACCTACGTCCTTTGTGCACTCCTGTCGCACACCACATCAGCAACTAATGCACAATGTATCAGTTTGCAACAAGATTTAGGGCTACCTCCGTTGCTGGAGCCCTTGTGCTTCGCCGACGCACAGAAGTTTAAGAACTCCTAGCGCACAAGTTGTGATCAGTATAACACCTAGCATAATCACTAATATTAGTATTGTGTAACGTTCATTGATGAAAGGCTCATCCTCGTCATTAAGATAAGCAGAACTCAATAAATAGTTGTAGACGCAGGTCAAGTGCGTAAACCAACTCGAAACAACTCAGCACACGCCATTATTCGGCGTCCGCAACCCTCGTGAGTGTATCCAACACCCTCTCGTCACGAAACTGTAGATTCAACGTTTTCTACTGAAGGAAACGTGGTCACCACCCCGTTGTCAAGGAAATATCCCATGACTTCCATGCAAGTGCTACTTGCACTCGCCTCATCGAAGATTGTAGACTCCTGATTTATCCCAGAACGTATCCTGAGACGATATACCGAAGACATCTCATCCTTTGCAAAGGCAGTCCATAGAAACGCCATTTGTGTGTAGACTCGACTTGACCTCTGGTACTGTAGAACAAAGTCGTTTCCATCGCCACCATCACGTAAAGTTGGGAATTCTCTAAAGTTTAAAAGGTCTACATGATCATAAGATAACTAAAGTCTTGCTTTACCCCATAAATCCGTCATTAATTAATATACTCAATCTCCTAGTCAAATATTAAAAATTCCTCACTAAACAAAACATAATCTTTACCCACTGAATCCTCATAAATAATCCCATATCTGACAAACACACTATCAAAAGAGAACCCATAATGTCTAACAGCAAAAACCCCTTTTATTGTTTATATAACTAACCTCCATAAAATATAATGCCGAACACCCCTTCTATCTAACTCACATACCCCGACAAATTATATCTCTTATCTAAAATAGAAATGCTATTTAGAGCTCAACACAAATTACAACATCTCTCGTAAGAAAAGAAAAAAATAAAAAAGAAAAAAAATAACAACAACAATAATAAGTGAATTTTCCCCCATTACACAACCCACATAAGAGAAAAAGAAACATATATAATTCAATATCTTTCCCGAACAGAATATGTACCGTTACGGAATTTGCTACCGCAGCAATCCCATCGACCAGAAACGACCGAAAAAGAATCCCCTTACATGATACATTTCCGTGGAATGCCATAGTCAACATCTACGAGAATAGTGCAAATGTCCGAGTAATCAACTCCAAAGGGAAAAATCCGCAACTGGATTCATTAAAGCATCATTAGCAAAAATCCACCTGTGAACACCTCAGATGCTTCAAACCGCACTACAGATTTGTTTAGTCAGACTTGCAATGCCAGAAACCCTTATTCTCCAAAAAAATCCTATACTAACACCACATAATCACATTCCACAAACTTATCATCAGGATATCACCAAGGTGTTCCCCCCCCACAAAAAAAAAATTGTCCTTAAATCATACCTCCCCACGACGTTACCCCAGTTATATAAAACCCCAATGTCACCTATTCGGCTCGTAAAACCACAGAAATTCAGCCCCAAATATCATACACACAGGAATTATTACATGTTTATCATCACGTTTCTCAGCTAAAACAAAAATTTGCCATATTTCCAACAACTTCCCACGTAAAATATTAACCTCGAAATCTTATGCCAAAATGCCGCAGATTTGTGCATAGTAAGAAAAAAACAGTAGAAGGAAAGGAGAGAAAAAAACCGTAAAAGCATTTTGCCACCAAGTTGCAAAAAAATAGACAGCAAGAAAAAAAAGAAAAAAATGCAATTGTGTGACAATATATTAATCACCACAACCACTTCTTTTCAATTTCGAGATATGTGTTAACCTCGATCGACCTGTTTTTTCCTCTAAGACTACAAATCTGTTTCCAATTTTCTCTTCAATGACTTTAAAAGGACCTTCAAACTTCGGGCCTAATTTGTAATTTAGTTCATTTCTCACATTAAGTTTTAAAAATACCTTGTCTCCGACATTGATCTTGGGATCAGATGTTTTATTATTACTCTTCTGTACCATATCTCTGGTTGGGGATTCGAGATTACGGCTGAGACAATCATGTCTCTCTCTCGCTGTGGATACCAACGCCTCGATCGTATCCTCCCCATGATAAGGTATAGTTAGCAAATCAAATGTGCCTCGTGCTGGACAACCAAACAAAGCTTCAAATGGGAACATTTTAATGGAATCACTAACCATAGTATTAATACTATGTCTAACAACATTAACATATCAGTCCCAATTCTTATCATTACCACCTACAGTTTTCCTGAGAGCCTCGAGCACTTTCCTGTTTGCTCGTTCGCACAACCCATTAGCCTCAGGTCTGTATGGAATAATTGTTACTTTCTGTATCCCCATGACTTCTGCTAAACATTCCAAAGTTTTGTTCACAAATTCTCTACCATTGTCGGTCAATAGAACTTCGGGTGAGCCATATCTGCAAATGATACCATTGAAAAACGCTATGGCTACTTCTTCAGCCGTTTTATGCTTAACTGGGAAAATTTCTACTATCCTTGTAAGTTCATCTATTATCACTAACAAGTACTTGTTCGCATACCTAGACTCACAAAAATTCCCCAGGATATCCATATGCATTCTCTGAAAAGGTCTACTCGGTATAGGATACGATCCTAATTTGCATGAAGTTATCCTTGCAGGCTTACATGCGTTGCACACCGTACAATTCCTTACAAAATTTTCCACATCTTTCCCCATGTTTTTCCAAATGTATTTAGCACGAACCTCATCATACGTTTTTTCTATTCCCAAGTGTTGACTACCGAACCTGCAATGAACTATATCCAAAACCACTGGAATTAGGACTTTCGGAATTACGATCTGTGTTGTATCTCCTTTACTTTCACTAGTTCTCAATTTATATCTAATTTTCCTTACCAATAGATTACCTTCTTACTCCAAACCCGAAAAAGGCAACTTATAACGTTTCCTAACTAATTCCCCTCTAAGAAACGCTTTTGCATCTGCTAGAATCTCGTCTTCATCTTGCCTTTGCTCTATGAGAGATATATCCCACTGTATAGCCTCGCTAGTGATTTGCGCGACTTGGAATTCTACTGAGAGCATAAGCAAATACGTTAAATTTGCCCTCTATATATTTGAGCTTTGCATCAAAATCTCTGATAGTTAAAAACCATCGATCTCTTTTAGGCAACAAATCGGGTTTATTAAAAAGATCTAATAATGGCTTGTGGTCTGTAAGAACTTCTACTTTATTCCCCATCAATAACATTTTAAAATGAACTAAGCTCGACACTATTGCAAAGGCTTCTTTATCTATGGTAGCCATTGATCTCTCGTTGCTGCCCTTTGTCCTGAACTTCCTGCTATAAAAGAATATGGCATGGAATTTCCCATCAAACTTTTGCATAAAGGAAGCACCTATACCTTCCTGGCTTGCATTAGCCTGGGGTTCCTTCCATTGAAATTGGACGTCTTCCCGCAATACATCAGTTAGGGGAGCTGCTATATTAGAGAACCCTTTCACAAACCTCCTGAAGAAACCAGCGATAC
Source organism: Macrobrachium nipponense (assembly GCF_015104395.2). Classification (NCBI taxonomy): domain Eukaryota; kingdom Metazoa; phylum Arthropoda; class Malacostraca; order Decapoda; family Palaemonidae; genus Macrobrachium; species Macrobrachium nipponense. The sequence continues at coordinate 81,932,930 of NC_061090.1, read as the reverse complement.
CCAGGAATGACTTAATCTCTTTCTTAGATCTGGAGGTGCGAAAATTCGCTATTGCTTTGACTTTATCGTCATTTACTCTAACCCCTTCCTTAGATATGACATGGCCTAGATATGTGATTTGCTTTTTCAAGAACGAATACTTGGCTAGCTTAATTTTCAACCCCGCTAATCTAAGCCTCCTAAGTACTTCTGTAAGCACTTCCAGGTGTTGTGCGATCGTGTCTGTTGCGACCAGGATGTCATCCATATACACAAAAACCTTTTTGCCCAATAACCCGTGCAAAACTGTGTTCACAAACCTGGTAAAGGTCATCGGGCTGCCCGATAAACCGAAAGGCATTCGCGTAAATTCATAGTGTCCCTTGGGCACTGAAAAAGCGGTATATTCCTTGCTACTTTCACTAAGAGGGACCTGCAAAAAACCCTACGCCAAATCAATTGAGCTATAAATATTATGTCCCCGACTTCAACAAAAAGATCTGGTATGCACGCGACTGGATAGCAGTCAGGGATCGTCTTTTCATTTAAACGTCTAAAATCGACGCATACATGGACAGAACCATCCTTCTTAGGCACCGCTAACAAAGGAAAGTTGTAAGGAGACACGCTAGGTCTAATGATTCCTTCTTCCTCCCATCTATTGACCTCTTCCTCTACCTGTTCTCTGACTTGGAAAGGTATGCGATATGCAGTAATATAAATAGGTTTTGTGCCACTCTCCAAATTTACCTTATGCTCTAACACATTAGTCTACCCCCAATTTATCACCTTGTAAGGCTACCATATCCCCAAATTCTGCCAAGAGCTCGCTTATCGCTTCAACATGTTCGCTATAATCTGCATTAGCCAAATGTTCTCTAAATATCTGTTTCCTTGATTGCGTTTCTGCCTCTGAAAACTCAGGTTTCCCCTCTACGATAACCACTGAACCAGTATCACGACTCCAATCTTGGAAATCCAACATATATATGTATTCATTTGGTATCTCCTAACTGTATCATTACAGTTTAATAACTCCAACCACGTGGTCCTATCCATGGATACACTGTTCACCGATGCCGTGCTAATAACCCCTCTAAGCCTCTCGCCATTTCCAATAACACACACATCTGTAGGTTTTCTCACTTCCTTCAATTTGACTTTTACCATAGTCTTTGAACCAGGTAGTAACACAATATCTTCGGATAAAACACCTCTGTATTTGTGGTTAGTATAAGTAGACTCTTCTCGGGCTGGTGGAGCATGTCTCAAATTGCTACTCATAAAGTAGTTGGCAAGGTCATCAACGTACATGCTATTCGTGACTCCACTCGGTAAATTTATAGTAATGTCATTAATTCCTAAAGCAAACAATGTACGGCTTAAGACACTACCTTAAGGGATTCCTTCTTCAAGTTTATAGGTTTTTGAGTAGAAATTTTCTTCTCGTACTTAAAAAGATTCTGTCTGTTAAAAAGTTCTTAGTAAATATTGGTAAGTGGCCTCTTAATCCTTTGGAGTGAAATTTTTGCATGATGTTGTGTTTCCGTGTTGTGTCATATGGTTTTTCTATATATAGAAAAATATTACTACTGTCAATTTTTTCTGTTCAAATTCTTTTTTATATATCTTCTAAATGTGTTGATAGATCAAGGGTAGACCTGCCAGCTATTGAACCTGATTGAGTTGGCATTAAAATAGATGTTTTGGTTATAACATGTTAGGCTTGTGTTGCCATTTTTGCTAAGATTTTGCATAGACAGCTTGTAAGGGATATCAGTCTGTAATTAGATGGGTTACTCATATCTTTTCTTGGTTTATTTATTGGAATAATAATAGCATGATTCCTTTTTTCAGGAGAGGTACTTTTTAGCTAGTTACCATTATAAAATGTCAATACATATGATTTAGCTAAAGGAGCAAGTTTTTGCACAATTTCAAATGATATTTCATCATATCCTGGTGCTGAAGGATGACATGAGTTGAGGGTGTTGTCTAGTTCATCCACGTTAAAGATAGAATTATTCCAGATCTTCAAGAGTTTCAGAATTAAGTATAATATTTTCTTTTTGTTTTCTGAAGTCCTGAAAATGTGTATTTTAGATATGGTGTATTCGTCTCAACTATTGCAGTTTTTCTCAGTTTGCCTGGATATATTATTCAATGGTTTAATGTAGTAGTTAATTGTCATATATTATTACTATTTTGTTTGAAATGTTTACATTGTAAGGCATTTTGTTGAGTGCTTTAGGCGAGTTTTGAGCCTGTTAAGGTTGCAAGCTACTATGAGATTCAGGGCCTCTGTAACACGGTTTTTTCGCAATAACTTTTTATCTATGCATTTCATAAATATAACGCTTATTCAGAATACATATTATATCAACACATAAATTTTTAGTGTATTCTGCACCACGTAGATTGGCTATACGTAACGAAGGCTAAACCTCTGGCAACAATGACATACAAATTTAAATACAAGCAAAGCAGTACACCTTTATGAACTCTGGAACCTCTCCACTGATAATTGTCATAATGAACAAACCAACAAAATATGTTAATAAATACAAAAACACTTCGATTATTAGTCTAAATCCCAAAATAAGTTTCCAAAGAAATTACAGACTACTTTATAGGTCACAATCAGATTGACAAGATGTAGGGAATAGTTGGTAATTGTCAAAAACATAGTAGACAAGCTTGATTTGATAACTGCTATATCTAATGTCAAGCAATTTTTATTTATTGGCTATCTATCTATTTACTGAAAAAAAAATAGCCTGTACCGTATATTGGCTTTAAACCTTCACCAATAATTATCGTCAGAATGGTGACTTCATGAGGCTCCACCCACTTTCGCCTCGTTATAATTCAGGATAACACTGAAGGCTACCATGGGTATTGTTGGATTAGAAAATTTATCTTCTGGCTATAAAAACTAATTTCTCGAGTAGTTGTAAGAAGTGCTAAATGATCCTCAAGGATCCCAGCAGTTGGCCTAAACGTTTAATTCATGTATATTACTGCTATACTGTTGTGGCACTACTGCTACAGTAGTATTACTACGCTAGCACTGATACCCCACCCACATCTATGTATCGTTCCGCCATTCATAAAGTCTTTGGGTATTGGGTTTCAGAGCCGATGGAATTTGTCTGGTGGATGGGCGGGGCAACATTTAGTCAAAAGGTGTTTGTTTACCTTGCTTACGTAATGGCTCGTAATCATTGGCCATGGCGTCGGCTAGATCATTTTTACTCTATAAAAATTAAAACTATCGGGTTTAGGTTATTGATAATGCTGACAAAATTTGTGTGTGGTTGTAAAATATACATATGTCAACTTTCAGCTACATTCGATGCTTTGACAAGGAGCAAAGTCCAAAAAACCATGTTACAGAGACCCTGAATCTCATAGTAATATATGTTTTATTTTACTTAAGGCTGTTAAGGATAGATTCCATCGTGGGGGTTCAGGGGATTTTGTGGAATGTGGTTTAATTTTTGGAATGCTAAATTTTATCTGTGGCATTTGTTATGAAGTTTGAGAAGGATTCGCTGTGGTACTGTGATCTTGATTATGTGGGAATGGTGGTATATTTCGAGAGTATACGATATAATTATCCTAATCAGCTTTTTGGACATTATATCTTATACATGGTAATATTTTGGCATTGACTAGTTTAGGATATTAGGGAAATGGTCGCTGGTATACAAGTCGTCTAGGACATTTCATTCAAAAATTTCGGCTAAATCACTTAAACATAAAGAAATGTCAATCGTAGTCAAGGTTAATCAGGTAAGTATTGGAAGTGTGTTGGAACATCATTTTCACTGAGACAACATAAGTTGTGTTCCATTATATTTTGTTCTGTGTTGGTTCCAGATATGTCAGTGTGGTTATTAACATCCCATAGGGGATTAAAGCCTCCTACGATAAGTAGGGGCTCGTGTATATTGTTAGTGTGGAGTCAAAGAAGACAGAATTGGGTGCTGACTGATTTATTACTGTTGTTTGAGATTAAGCTAGCCTTATACCAGCACAGGTTGTTGCTCATAGAGCAGTCCGTAGTTTGTTTATTACTTTGGCAAAGGGTATACATACCAGCGTGCGGACGGAAACTTGGTGCCCGACCCCAGGTCTCGTGACCCGCGCGCAGAGTGAGAGCAATTTGTGTTTGATAACAGTCAATCAAATAACAATAACAAGAGACATAATGTACATACAGTGATAAAGTATATATATTGGCCAAAAGGCCAGGAAATTATACATTCAAATATGTACATGAGATTCTTGCTGCGTTGATAGATGCGGTACATGATCATAATTAATGGGTAAAGAAGATTGACTTTACAAGTACTTCCTCCCCCCTCCCGCCCAGACAATGATTATGAAATAATGATTGGATATGTTGATATCTGCAGTTGTGGGGTGGTTTTGACTGCGGTTTTGCCGGGTGGATGACATCCTTAGTGCGGCCCTTGGGACGTCCTCGACCTCGTTTATGGATGCCAATCTCTTCATCCGAAGTCTTGTTTTGTGGAGGAATTCTGGGATGTCTACCAGTTTCCTCCAGGGTTCTGCTGTCCATTAGGAAGGCTGGCTTTAACCTGTCCATAGATATCCAGTCTTCCTGCCCGTGGATGTTGATGAGGTAGGCCTTGGATGTTCTACTGATGACTTGGTATGGTCCTCTTTATGGTCTGGTCAAGGGTGGGCGGTGGGTGTCGTTCCTCATTAAGATGTATGTACAGGTTTTCAGGCCTTCTGGGCTGAAGTTATGGGTCCTGTCCACGAAAGTGTTCTGGGTCTGTGGCCTGTTCCTTCGCCAGGTCTTCGTAGTATATTCCCAGGTGGACTGAATTTATTTCAATCCTTGATAGGGCGTTGGCTACCGGGTTCTTCTAGCCAGGGACGTAGCTGATGGTGCATCCAATTTCAGAGATAGCAGCCAGGTGTGATTGCTGTCTTGCCGATCATGCGTCTCCCACCTTTGTAAATGCATGTACCAACAGGTTGTGGTCTGTTAGGATGGTGAATGGGCTCCCGTCCAGTAGGTACTTGAAGTGCCGCACAGCTTTGTAGAGTGCCACCAGTTCCCTGTCGAATGCACTGTAGTGGGTCTCCGGCGGCTTTAACTTGCAGCTAAAAAATCCTAGTGGGTGGGGGAACTGTATACTATCTGCTCCAGCACGGTTCCGCAAGCGACGTTGCTGGCGTCGGTGGTATGTCTCAGAGGGGCGGTGGGGTCTTGATATGTTTAGGTGGTGGCTTTGGCGAGGGCTGCCTTTGTCTGTTTGAATGCCTTTTGCTGTGGGACTTCCCAAGTCTGTGCTTTTGGCTTCCCTTCAGTGCTGTGGTTAGGGGATACATAATGTGGGCGATGTCCGGCATGAATTGTCGGTAGTAGTTGACCATGCTAAAGAACTCCTGAAGGGACTTGATCGGTTTTGGTGTTGGAAAATCTTTCACTGAGTCAACCTTGGTGGCCATGGAGTTGACGCCTGTCAGAGAGACCTCATGTCCCAGGAAGTCTACCTTCTCCACTTCGAAGGTACATTTGTTGAATCTGACTATCAAGCTGTTCTCCTGAAGGGATTTCAGCATAGCCCGGACGTGACCCAGGTGCTTCTCCAGGGATCTGAGGCCTAAAGAGGAGTAGGAGAAGGTATACGTCCCGAACGCGTGATGATGGCTATCTTCGGAATGTCGTCGGGATGTACTGGCACCAGAAAATAGGTCTTGAGAAAATTCATTTTTGTGAATATCTTGGCCCTGTGCACTTGTGCAGGACTCCTGTTAGATCCTGCATGTTTGGCAGGGGATAGTGGTCCGGTGTTGTCATTAGGTTCAGCCGACGATAGTCCCCACATGGCCTCCAGGTTTCTTCATCATGTGGAGGAGGGACACCCATGGACTCTATGCTTTTTTGCAGATACCCATCCTTTCCATATCGGCAAATGGTCATTTAGCATCCTGGAGTTTCTTAGGTGGCAGGTGGCGAAACTTGGTATGTGTCGGCGGGCCCGAGGTTGTGATGTGGTGCTGTATGCCATGCTTGGCCTGGGTAACTGGCACCTGACGTAGTTCTGGCTTGAAGACATCTGGGAATTCATGCAGGAGGGTGCAGTATTTGTTCAATGAAATGGAGCATACGGCAGGCATTCATGGTCTGGCGGAGTGCAGTCAGGAGAGGCAGGTTCCAGTGTCTAGAAGGCATTTTCGGCCAACGTCTACCAACAGTCCGTCTTGTGCAAGGAAATCGGCGCCTAGTAAGGGAAACTTGACATCTGTGATGATGAAGAGATATTCATGGTGGGAGTTCTGTAGGAAGGATCTAATGTAGACCTTCAAGATTTCAGGGGGAAGAATCTAATGCCAACCTTCAAGATTTCAGGGGGAGCATCAGATGGGGCTTCCATTTGCAGCCACTAGTGTGGCTGGGCACCGGATGTGCAGTCGCAGTTCTTCCCTGATGGCAGAAACACTGACTACATAGCCTCCGTGTCTATCAGCACCTGGCGTCCTGACATGGCGTCGTGGATGAAGAATCCTGCTGGCTGTGATTCTCTAATGTTTGCAGTCACTGCTGTTATGGGTGACCGCCTTCATAGTGTTTTGTGAAAGAACAGGGGGCTCTGCAATTCTTGGCGTCCTTTCTGAACCTCTGACGGAAGTAACACCAGGCTGGATTTGTCCTCAACTTCTGCTGCTGCAGCAGTGCCTTCTTCCTGTATACCGCATTCATGTCCCCCTCCTCAGCTTCTTCTGCTACTAGGCTGCAGGTGTTGTGATGTGCTTGGAGGCTTTGGTGGCCTCGTGTAGTCTGTGTGCGATGCTCACCAATTCGTCCATCATGAGCGTGTCTGCTTACATGATTGGGGCCGCACCTCCTGCGGAAGGGGCCACAGGAGTATTTACCACAACAAGCTGATCTCCCTCCTCCGTCTGTCTGAGTCGAAGCCCAGAAGCATCAGGAGACCTCATAGTTTGTCCAGGTGTCACTGAGTGATGGTCCCACAGGGGCTGGTTTATCAGGTGAAGGGCGCATTGGGCTCTCTCTGGGACGGGCATGGAGTATGTGTCAATGAGTTTCTTTCGTAGGTCTTTGTATTTGACTTTGCCCAGCTGCGAGTCCAACTATGGGGTAATTCTGTTGAAGACCTCCTCCGGCCGCGTTGTCATGGTGACGTCTGCTTTGGTTTCCTCGTCCGTGATTTTAGCTACACGGAAATGGACATCTGCCCGTAGGAACAAGGATGCGGTATTTTGCCACAGGAACTGTGGCAGTTTCATCGCCTGGGGTATCGTTACCTTCGAAGGCGAGAGGGGGATGCAGAGGATCTGTTTGTCCTTGGAACGACTTTCTGCCTTAGTGCCTAGCATTTTGACTCACATCAAAATGCGAAATATACGCTGTATTTAGTCAGTTAATGGTGTTTGGGGCTCATCAGAAGTCAAATCTATACACCGTGTGGTTCCGTTAATACTTCTGAATACGATCGACGTGAATTGTAAATGACAGGGCCAAACTGTTCGAGAACACCAGAATGTACCTGAAGAAGCTACACCATAATTAGTCCATTAGTGGTGTGGGTGTTCTCCGAGGAAGTAGCTTTCAGAGGTCTAGACTTTGTCGCTGTATGGTTCTGTTAAAGTCCTCTGAAGGTAAAGCGGCCGTAGTAAGTCCGTTAATGGCGAAGCCAAAACCACTGTGTTTACCGTCGCTCCCCGGATCACCAGTTGTGAAGTCAAGAAGATAGAACTGGGTACTGACTGATTTATTACCCGGCCAAAGGGTATACATAGCAGTGTGTGGACAGAAACGTGGCACCCGACACCAGGTCTCATGACCCGCACGCTGAGTGAGAGCAATTTGTGTTTGTTAACAGTCAATCAAATAACAATAACAAGAGACATAATGTACATACATTGATAAAATATATATTGGCAAAAAGGCCAGGAAATTCTACATACAAATATATAAATGAGATTCTTGCTGCTTTGGTAGATGTGGTACATGATCATAATTAATGGGTAAAGAAGACGTCTTTACATTAGTAAATTCAAATAAAATTTTGGCTTACTAATACAGGCGGTCCCCGGGTTACGACGGTTCCGGCTTACGACGTTCCGAGGTTACGACGCTTTTTCTTAAATATTCAATGGAAATTCAGTCCTGGGTTACGACGCTTGTTCCGAGGTTACGACGCTGACGCTTCCGACGCTCCGAGTTAACGACGCTTTTAAAAAACGCATGCTATGATAAAAATCCTTTATAGTTTAGCACAGTATATAATAAAAATATGTTTTTGGTTACATTACAACAAAAATTTTGAGGTTATGATGATTTTTGACACTTTTTTTTTTTTGTATTTTTTGAATTTTTTTAGTGACGCCGCATATGCGGAACTAGTTTGCGGGCGAATGAATACACTAGCTTGGGATGCGCAGTTTAAAACAGTCCAAAAGCGCAAATATATGAAAAATCATTGCTTGTTTCCAGTAACATAATTAAAAAAACTAAGTTTCTGGTTAGATTACAACACAAATTCCAAGGTTACGACGTTTTGTTATGCTTTTTAACGATACCTCATATGCAGAACTAGTTTTTGAGTCGGAGGTGCATAAATTAATTCGCTATTTAAACTGTATGGTAAATTGACCGAACAACGACCTCGGACGGTCGAGGACGCCAAGCGTAACAATACGAAAGGACGCCACTTCAATCGCGTGTCTGCCTGAAGTTCAGTCGGTTGTGTGCTAAGACGTTGCTGAAATTCCTTGCCATTTTCGCAAATTTACAATGGCTCCTAAACGCCAAAGTACTTCCTCCGATGATAGTTCATCCAAGAAGAGGAAGGTCATCACGATGGAGGTCAAATATGACGTGATAAAGCGTTCGGAGAAGGGAGAAACTAACACCGAAATAGGCCGTTCTTTAGGCTTGAGCAGGACCACGGTGGTAACCATTGTGAAGGACAAGGAACGTATTCTGAAGCATGTTAAGGATGCTGCACCGATGAAGTCAACGGTGATAAACGAGAAGCAACGTAGCCAGAGCATTGTTGAAATGGAGAAATTGCTCATGATCTGGCTGGAGGACCAGAAACCGCGACGTGTTCCGGTGAGCTTAAGTGTGATCCAGGAGAAGGCTAGAGCGCTGCATGAGGCAGTAGTGAAAAAGTTTGGCGAAGGCAGTGCTGGTGGTGAATTTTCCGCGAGTAGAGGTTGGTTTAACCGTTTTAAGGCTCGTGCAAATTTGCATAATGTGAAGCTGCAAGGTGAAGCTGCTAGTGCTGATAGCGAAGCAGCAGAAAGTTTTCCAGGTGGTTTGGCTGAGATAATTAAGGATGGTGGTTACACGGCTGACCAAGTCTTTAATGTGGATGAGACTGGATTATTTTGGAAAAGAATGCCAAATCGAACGTACCTTTCCAAGGAGGAGAAGTCAGCACCTGGCCATAAAGCTGGAAAGGAGCGACTGACTTTGCTGTTTGGGTCCAATGCAAGTGGTGATTTGAAACTGAAGCCCTTGCTGGTGTATTTGGCCGAGAATCCCAGGGCTTTCAAGGGCATTTTCAAGAGTCAACTCCCTGTGATTTGGAAATCAAACAAGAAGGCTTGGGTTACCTTAATGGTCCTTCGAAGATTGGTTCAATGACCATTTCGTGCCAGCAGTGGAGCAGTATTTGACTTCGAAGGGTCTGCCTTTTAAGGCCCTCTTAGTCCTGGACAATGCCCCTGGTCACCCTTCAAATTTTGAGCGACATGCATCCTAATGTGAAGGTGGTGTACCTCCCACCCAATACCACATCGCTGATACAGCCAATGGACCAGGGAGTAATAGCTAATTTCAAGGCTTACTACCTTAGAAGGACCATACGTTTTGCTTTGAGGGCCATAGAAGCTAACAAGGAGTTGACACTGAAGCAATTCTGGAAGGGCTACAACATTGCTGATGCAGTGAAAAATATTGCAAGTGCTTGGGACGAGGTGAAGACGACCACTTTAAATGGGGCCTGGAAGAAACTGTGTCCACAGTTTGTGCACAGTTTTGAAGGCTTTGACCAGGCAGAAGACGTCGAGACTGTGACGAGGAAGATCGTAGGGCTAAGCAAGAGGCTGAAACTAGATCTTGAACCTGATGATGTAACAGAGCTGCTGGCTTCCCATGGAGAGGAATTGTCTGCAGAGGACTTACTTGAACTTGAACAACAAATGATTGAGGAAGAGGAGGCGGCACCAGAGCCAAAACCCAGGTCATTAACTGTGAAAGGCTTGTCAGAGGGTTTTACTCATCTGGAGAGAGCCTTGGCTTCTTTTGAGGCAGAAGACCCTAACGTTGCTAGGTTTGACAAATAAAACGTGGAATGTTAGACTTAGTAACTTTCTACAAGGAGACCCTGAAGGAGAAGCAGACGAAGAGAAGTGTGCAGTCCAGGCTTGACACTTTCTTTCACAAGTCTCCACTACCACCACCTCCCACTCCTAGTCCTGGTAAGGAATTCTGAACTGTTTTACTAATTTATGTGTTTACATAGTGTACATATTAAAATGTGTTAATTTTTTAATGTAACAACTAAATGTAAGAGTAAATTGTAACTTCATTAATTTTCATCATTTGTAATTTTATTGCAGAAGTGGTGACAGTTCCAGATCCCCCTGTACTACCTGTGACAGTTCCAGATCTCCCTGTACTACCTGTGACAGTTCCAGATCTCCCTGTACTACCTGTGACAGTTCCAGATCCCCCTGTACCTGGACCCTCTGTAGCAGCCCGCCCACCTGTACGTGTACAATCAGGTAAGCAATTCCATTTTTCTCATTTTCATGTTGGAAATTGTTTACACCCTACATACATACGTACACTAACTTACATAGTGGTACAATGTGTTTGATGTTGCATAACCTTATTATTTTTTTTTTTTTCATTTCAGACCCCTTTGATAGTGACAGTGACCCAGATGACCCTGAGCCTTTCCATGGTTTTGATGCCTCGCCCTATTCATCAGGTAAGGAATCCTTAACAAATTTGTATAAAATGTTTTATAAATTGCTAATAGAAATTTTATTAAAAGTGTACATATGCTACAATTACATCCACCTTATAATATATTTATGTACCCTATCATTCTTTCCAGATCTAGATGTTCCCTCATCAGTTGATACGAGTATCACCTCTCCAGAGCCCAAATCAGTTGATACGAGTAGTATCACCTCTCCCATTCCTTCAGGTAAAAGAATTCTTCATTTTTTATATTGAACATACGTATTACACACTACATATGTCAAACAGTAATAACATGTGCAGTAGTTACAGTAGTAGTAACTATCATATATTTTTTATCATTCCAGACTCCCAAGCACCTGCCCATCCCACTCCATAGCCCAGCCACCCACTCTCATGTACCATATGGCCATCCCAGTAAGCAAGCCAACCACTAGAATTTGGTAAGGACATTTTTTTTTATTAATGTTTTATTATTACATATGTAATAACCATGTTATGTATGTCCTTTAATATTAATTCTTCATTCCAGACTGCCCATCATCCTAGCCTGTTATCTGTGATAAAGCACACTGAAGTTAGGTTTGGAATGCATCCTTATCATGAATGCTCTACACCTCCACCTCCATCTCCCACAACCTAGGTAACAGCTTTGAGACTCACTAAAAGTTGGTAAGTTATGTAAGGAATTTCTAAATTAAGTTTTATACTACATGTTATATGTGATATTAAACCACTGTATGGTGCATATTACTGTATGTAACTTACTCTGCATAGAGGACTTACTGACAAAATTATTTTTTGTACATTCCAGAGTCCCCTGAATGATGTAGGCTATGGGGCCACATAAGACTTTGTCCATCCAGGGTTACATTGAACGACAACTTTAAACTAAAAGTAAGGAATTAATTAACATACATTAACTCTTTTAGTACTCTTGATATATCTACAGTAATTAACATATTGCATTCACAACTTTCTGTAGTGTATATTTTGTACACTAATTTTGTTACTTTTTCCTTCCAGAACCAACATTTTTCACACAACTCCAGGTTGTTACTAACAAATTACTACAAGTGTCATCAAGGGATAACTACAAGTAGAAGCACCATTTTTGGATGGAAAAAACCCTTCAGGAAAGTATACGTATCACATGTAACATGTAGTGTAACAAAGTATGAACAGTAAGGTTTTTACATACAGTAGTATATTACATACGTACATTTTTTATTTTTTTTACAGGAATTTCCAACCAAGTTTGATTATGTACATACGTGTTATAAACCACTGTACGTATGGTTACTGTATGTAACTTACTAAACATACATAACATGACTTAACTTTGATACTTTTTTGGTACATTCCAGAAAACCAGGACCCCCTCCATGATGCAGGCTATGGGGCCACATAAAACTTTGTCCAGGGTTACTACATAACATAAAGGTAAGGAATTATACATAGTAGTAAACATACATTAAGTAAGTTTTATACGTACATACTAAAAAAAAGTGACCAAGATCTCTCACATGGGATAAGTGATCAAGGTCCCTCATGGAATTACGTACATACTGTACACTCCCTGCTGAACAGGGGGTGTAGACCAATCATTTACTATGCATACCAGTTGATATTAAACCACTGTATGGTGCATATTACTGTATGTAACTTACTATGCATAGAGTACTTACTGACAAAATTATTTTTTGTACATTCCAGAACCCCCTGAATGATGTAGGCTATGGGGCCACATAAGACTTTGTGCATCCAGGGTTACATAGCACGACAACTTTAAACTAAAGGTAAGGAATTAATTAACATACATTAACTAAGTTTTATACATGTTATATATGTGATATTAAACCACTGTATGGTGCATATTACTGTATGTAACTTACTATGCATAGAGTACTTACTGACATACTAATTATTTTTTGTACATTCCAGAACCCCCTGAATGATGTAGGCTATGGGGCCACATAAGACTTTGTGCATCCAGGGTTACATAGCATGACAACTTTAAACTAAAAGTAAGGAATTAATTCACATACATTAACTTTTTTACTCTTGATATAACTCAAAGTAAGGAATTATAAACTAAAAGTAAGGAATTAATTAACATACATTAACTCTTTTACTCTTGATATCTATAATTTACATATTGCATTCAGGACTTTGTGTAGTATTTTGTACTAATTGTGTTATACTTTTACCTTCCAGAGCTACCAGACTGGGATTTTAGTGTACTCCAGGATCTACCAAAGGATTACTACATACATACTACGTAGTGTACAGTGCATAATATAGTGTTTAGTGTATAATCTAACCTAAGGATTAAGTGTAGTACATTGTGCTTTATAGTGTCACAAGAGTTTAATAAAGAATTATACCTTCAAGAACCATCCTTTGCCATTGAAATAACCACACTACACATCATGCAATACTTGCATGTCACACAGGTAAGGTCTCTCTAACTTTTTCTTAGTTTAAGGCATATTTCCAAGTGTCGTTCCGGCTTACGACGATTTTCGGCTTACGACGTGCCTCAAGAACGGAACCCCCGTCGTAACCCGGGGACTGCCTGTATTTGTATATCATGCCTCATTTTAGTGTCCTTCCTGTAAGTATACAGTAGCTTGTTCTGCCATAATAGAGTCCCTAAGCGTGACGCAATCACCACCACTCCCTTGGGGGGGCCCACTTGTCTGTTTTTGCCCCATAAGAAATGAAAGAGGCCGAATTTGAACCAGCCAGAAAATCGGTAATAGAGGAAAGTTAGGATTGAGACCCATATATTTTGACTGAGAAAATACAAATCTATACAATAGCATGTAAAAAATACTTGCTGATTAAAAAAAATGAAATGACAAGTAAACAGAATAACATTATATAAATACTTATTTTTCTTACTCAAATTATATGGGTCTAAATGCTAACTTTCCTATATTAAAAATTTCATGGGCGATTGAATATGAGCTCCATGTATTTCCTATGGAGATAAATCTTTATTGTGGCGAGGGCCAGGCGATCACGTGACCTCCGACGTCATGGCTTCGACCTAATTTTAAGAACTTTAATCAAGGAAAAACTTATTACATTGAAATCAGAACAGGAAAGAGTTAAAGGACAGACTGGTTAGTCTGCTTATTGTAAAGCATAACGGGCCCAATGTGCACTAGTGAGCAGTAGCATGAGAGGATTAGGGCTGATGGCCAGAGGATACCCGGAGTTTGTAAGAACTTTTAAGTTGATGCCTTTGCCTGAGCACAATAAAGGAAATATGTCAGGTCGACCCTGTTTGAAGATGACTTTGGGGTTGTTTCCTGGGTCCTGTCTGCTGCCTTTACCAATCACGACAATTTTGATAGAAAAGAGAATAAAAAGGGAGGGTTATGTTGGGCCGTCCTCAAGGAGCCAAAGCCAAGGAAGAAATATCCTTACTGCATATGGTTTGTTTGTTTGTTTGTATGGTGTTTTTACATTGCATGGAACCAGTGGTTATTCAACAATGGGACCAACAGCTTTACGTGACTTCCGAACCACGTCAAGAGTGAACTTCTATCACCAGAAATACACATCTCTCACCTCTCAGTGGAACGCCCGAGAGTCGAACTCGCGGCCAGCGAGGTGGCAAGCCAACACCATACCAACCATGCCACTGAGGCGGCTTACTGGATATTGTATGATGCCTTTGTTTAGTCATGACAGAATTCAGCGAGAGTATCAAGGAAAATGAAAGGGTGTCGGGACTTGAGTAGAGAAGAGCTAGTAACAGGAGACTGTAAAACAAACTAGGAGGAAGACAGCTTTGCAAGTGCCAATGCCCGATGTAGTATAAACACTATTACGGAATCGCATTCCAATACAAAGTGAGGGGCCGGCCAAGAGTATCTGGTTTGGTAACACCTACAGAAGCGAGGGAAATATGATTAATGGGTAATGCCCCTCGGACACTTGCATCTCATGCTGATGGGGCCTAACTGATGAGCATTAGATTTCCATGTTTGATCACCTGGAGGGCCAAATAAAAAAGAAATAAAAGTGGGACCTGTTTGTCACAAAGTTTATGTCTCAAAGAAGAACGTGATTGACGTAGTAATAGTGAAGTAAGTAAACACATTATCTGCTGCTTTTATATCTAGATTTATGCATTAGGTAAATATCAATCTCAACTCCTATTTTGTAATTCATGTAAACTGCAGAATATTATGAATTCTGTTTATGGATCCCATTTTTGGAGTTATATTCAGTAACACCTCAAGTTGGCAAACTTCCGTACTTTGCTACTTTATCAGTATTTCTTGCTAGGCTGCTATTTTAGTGATCGGTTTTTACTCATTTTTAAACTGAATGCTAAGCACAGTTTAGTCTAGGCTAGAAACTATGTGGCATAGCTGTAGGATATTTGGATAATATTCTTATCAGGATTTGTTGCTTATGAGAAAGGCGGACACCAAAGCGTCCTATAAGCTGAGGTGCCAATTACCCTAATGACAGGTTCATGATTGTCTTAATAATTAAAACAGCAGTAAGCATCTGATCTCTGTAAATGATAGATACTTCAAACAAATTTTGCATTTCAGCCGATACTATATTTGGACAGACAAATGACTATCGTGTTCATGTAAGGTGCCATTGTTATGTAATGGTTCTCAGAAATGACAGCGGCAACGACTTTAGAGACCAGTGATCCTTGCCCTTAGCACAAAAGCAGTCAATAACAAATGCCTGCTGGAGATAACGGATGTTGGTTGTATTAGAACCACTGAATTGAGGAGAAAACACGAGTTGAAGAACCTTAGTCACAGATAAGGAAATAGGAGACCTTATAGATGGTATAGGTAGAGTAAATGACAAGTATTGAAGTCTATGCCATAATGATTTGAACTGCAAGACAGATGGAGTCAGTTTCCACACCAGATACCTAGTTATGCCAGATGCATAATTTTTTTTTTTTTACAGTGGACTAGATTTAGAAAATCCAAATGATGGTCATGGCTCAGTAAAAGAGATGTGTAGATGACTTCCTTCCTCCTGTCTGGGATAGAACAATGGAAGGCAATGAAAGTTTCCTTGCCCATCATTGTAGCAGAATGAAACAATTTGGGACCACTAGACAGAATGACATCTATCGATTTGTCCCAGACCAGTAGGAATTCATGTCTTGCTAATGCCTGAATGACCAAGTTTTGATACATTCACACTATAAGTTGATGGCTCTCTTGAATAACAAACAGGTCCAATTCTAGATTTGGAAACAGGTTGGGAGTCACTTGAAAGTTTTTCCAACATCCACTCAGCTGAGGATGTCATCTGCTTTGATAGGGAGTCTGTTATCACACAGTGACCACGTGGTGGATTGACGGTAAGTACCATTTCCTATCCGAAAACATGTACTTTGTCAGAATCAATAAGATGTGGGTCCTTTTAGGATACCTCAATTTTCTGAAAGGAAAATAGTAATCAGTTCCAGAAAAATAACATTACTTCCTTAGAGCAGGTGACCATCTTCTAGCTACCTAACAATCCTCACAGTGGTTTCCCTAACCTGTCAAGGATCTATGTGTTTAACTATCTGTATGATGGGGAAGTCAGTGAGACTTGTTTGGCAAGAGCACCCTTCCAGATCCACCACAAAAGTATCTTCCCAACCACCTGTCTGCATATTAGTATCACAAACCTTTACAAAGCATTTGAGAAATACACTATAATCATGTTTTGAGTTGCAGTTTGAGGATTAGGTCCACCAGATTCAAAATTTTCCTAAACTAGGATCTATTCCAACTGTCAGGGGTACACCATGGATTGAATCTTTCCTTATCCTGACCCAGAGTCTGACTGAGAAAATACAACCAGTTCTGAAGGATATGTCAGAGGTTCCAGGCTCACAAAATGCCTATTGGGTGTGAGGCAAGATTCATTAGTCTCAAGTCATGAAATATTTTGACTAGAGTCTACTGCACATAACTTGCTGATTTGGAAACTCTCCTCTCGATAGTCTCTTAAGTGAGCCAGAAGTTGAACTCCTCCTTGAGGATGAAGTAAGACTCATGCTTAATGACAAATGAATGTTTTTCTACGGCTCCTTATGACGGAGATTATATTGCGGTCTGAACTTTAATTTCAAATTCCTATATAAATGCTCAATGCACGCGTACATGAAAAATAAATTAGACGGAGAGAAGAAGAAGAAGAAGAAGAAAAAAATGTAAATCGCATTTGCCCTTTCTGTACACACTTCTACAAGGACAGTTCTGATTATTGGAAAAACCTTGAGGGAGGGGAGTGAGATCATTGTGACTCCAGCTTATTGGAAATTATGCTGTCCCCAAGGCAAGGACCTCCACTGAATGTGGTGCTGTACAAGGCAGCCCCCGACCTGGCAAGCCTTATTAGCTCCACACATGCCAAAGTGGTACATATTGCCAGACAGATGAAGTCCATAGTTTCAGTACCAGATATCTAGCTATGCCAAATGTATAATTTTTTAACAGTAATCTAATTAAAAAAATCCAATTGATGGTCATGGCAGTGGGATTTGAGTAGATGACATTCCCATTCTTATGGATAGAACAATGGATGGCAATGAAATTGATTTACTTGCCTGTTGTTTTAGAACCAATGAATATTGAGCCAATTTGGAGCCACTAGGTAGATTGCAATCTTTTAGTTCCAGTCTTGTAGGGATGCACGTCTTGCTAATGCCTGAATGCCCAAGTTTGGAGATTCATAAACGCTTAGTTAAAAGTTCTCTTGAATAACACGGGTACAATTAAAGATTTGGAAACACTGGCAATCATTTGGAGGAGGGTTTTTCCATCAGTTCAGTCAAGAGATGCAGTCCGCTTAGACAGGAAGTCTGCGACACACTTAGCAACCCCATGAGATGGATTGGTGACAAGTTCCACTTCCTATCCAATAGTTACATTATCTAGGAGCAAAATGTGGGTCCTCTTTGGAGGTTGTAATTTTCTGAGGTAGTATGATAGCCATCAGTTCTATGAAAATATCACCTTAGAACAGATGGCCATCCTTTAGCTACCTACCAATCCTCCCAATGGTTACCCTAACCCGTCAAGTAAGCATCCACGTTCTAACTATCTGCATGGTGTGGAAGTCAGACCTGTTTAGTAAGAGCAACCATCCAGATCCACCACACAAGTATCTTTCCAACCACCTGTTTTTTTGCGTGTGGTCTACTGTGAAATCTTAATCGGACATTTGAGAATTATACAGTACTCCTGGATCTGTTTTGAGGATTAGGCCCTCATGAAACTAACTAGACCAGGATCCATTCCAACTTTCAGGAGACACCATGGACTGGATCACTCCTTATTCTGACCCAGTCTGGCTGGGATACAACCAGCCCTGAAGCATGTTCCAGAGGTCCCAGCCCTACATAACGCATGTTGGTTGTTAGGCAGGACTTATCCCAATTAGGTCGGGAAACCTTTAATTGGAGCCTGGTTCATTGTTAGTTTTGCAAGCTCTCCTCTCTAGTGGTCTCCTAGGTAGGCAAGAAGTTGAACTCTTCCTTGAGGAAGCTGTAGACATTTTCAATGACAAATTAAAGTCATCATTTGTGGCTACCTATGAGAGCTTTCCGTATACAGTTCTCCAGGGAGGGATCAAATTGTTGGAATGTGGTGCTAAAGCAAGCAACCCCCAACATGGCAAGTCCTAATGAGCTCCAATGCTTCCTTTGGCATTCTTAGAGTTGCCTGTCCTTTCCCTAAATAGGTTGGCCTTTCTTGGAAGTTACTGTTGTAATATTCACTGCAGTTCCTGCCTTTTCTTGTTGCTGACAATACTGTACGTCAAATGTTGTTTTGGTTCGAGGTTATGCCAGGTCTTCTTCCTAAGATTTTGGTTGAGGGGGGTTGTTGAAACTTCTGGGAATATAACTCCTCAGGTTCCCACTTTCCCTGAGTAGGCACCTTAAAATTCTGCAGATGAGCTATTACAATCTTCAGAGATATCATTGCAGAAGGGGAATGTAAAAGCAAGGTAGAACTGAAGAGGCACAGACATTGGAACCTCCTAATGCTTATTTTTGGGCCCGGAGGTGCTACACAATGAAATCATATAGTAACTCCTCATAGGGTCAGCATAAAGGTGTCTAACTTGAATCAAAGCATTCTGGAAGACTGGTAACTCCCTTTCATTTTCTAGGATTGTAAAGAGGTCAGGACAAAAAGACTGAAGCCTTACGTGGAGCTCAGGAGCGGCTGCATCATCAGAGATTTTGCCCATAGTGCCACTGCCACCAAACTTCTGGTAGTCTTATTGAATGTGATTTTCTCTTCAA
The DNA here is from genome assembly GCF_015104395.2 of Macrobrachium nipponense. Taxonomy (NCBI): domain Eukaryota; kingdom Metazoa; phylum Arthropoda; class Malacostraca; order Decapoda; family Palaemonidae; genus Macrobrachium; species Macrobrachium nipponense. The sequence continues at coordinate 81,913,638 of NC_061090.1, read as the reverse complement.
AAGAAATGTGTTCGCCATTCTTTTGTGGAGCTTTCAGATTCTGGGGTAGCAGATATAAATAGCCACTGCATCCACTTTCCAGTAATGGCAGAGCTTGAAAAATTTTATCCTCACAAGATTGTGTTGAAAGTTAAGTGGCAGAAGGTTTGAGCCATCCTAAGGGGAAGTAGTTCTCCAAGATTATGGAGGAGGTATACTATACCAACATTAAAAAAGTATTGGTGTCCATGATTCTCCCTGCTTGGGGTATCAGAACTAGTCAGTACCGAGGAAACAAAGTGTCAAGTAATGACTCGGGATCTATGAGACTAACTCAAACTTCTTAACCCTGTGTTTATTTGTTTGTATAATTTCACTAAAAGAGGTGGTTCTGAGGATTTTCTAGTCTATTAGTAAAGCTGAAAAATCTCTGCAATATCAAATTCATTGTAGCATTAAAATGAATTCCTAGTAGGAATCTTAACTAGCATCCCAGATAGAATGGTGATCAGTATGGGATCTTTTTTGGAAACTTTAACCAAGCCTCAGACAAAATCTCTTCAGTAGGAATCATCTTGACAGATTGGGCAAGGGTAGCCATATCACCATTGCCTGGGGAAAGAAAAAAAACTGGATATCTCAGTTTAAGGCCTAAAATCATTGGGGGAAACAGGGACTTCAAGGAAAGGGATCACCCACATCAGATTGTTGCATGGGAGCCTAAAAATTTTTGTGGTTTCCCTTCATGCAAAATAAAAATACAGTGGCCTTGGGCCTTCAGAGTTTAGTATGAGGAGTCCATTGACATGTTCTGCTTCTTGGATATTAAATACTCCATCTCCCTCACAGCCATAAAGTAAGATCCAGATTCCAGTTTCTTATATTGGCCATGAGTAGAATCTGATCAGAAAAGCAGGGTACTCTCCTGCTTTAGTTGGGAAGATTCACTCTCTTCACCACTCCCATTAATACTTTGGACACAGGGATGGTCTTGAGTGAGATTTTTCACCATTGAGGTTCTTGCCAGGAGGATGTTGCTTCAAATGAGTAATTGTTTTAAAAGATGTTTGCCACTTGGAATTTTCTAATATTGCATAGAAAATGTTATGGGGAAAAAACTTCAAAGTGCTAGCCAAAGTCTGCACAGCATGTGACATACTATGTGGTATATGCAAACGATGAAACTAAGATACTGCCAGTAACTTTAGATTTAGTACTAAAGAATATCTTCTTGGTACTTATTGTTTGTATTTGCAATGTTTAAAAGAATTTCTGCAAAGCTTCTTGTATACAATCAATAATAAGTCATATTTTCTTTATTTCATGTTCCTGATACAGCAATTACATTTCCAGTAATAGTGGGTTTCTCAATACAAATTAAAATTAATGTGGAGACCTGTGTTTAAAGTATGAACAAGTCTATCGCAAATATTAAATGGTGTAAAAAGCAACACCTGAACCATTGCAGATATCTCCACAGGTTCAGTCAACATTGTGTTAAAATTTAGCTAAGACATTGTGTTAAAATTTAGCTAAGAAAATTCATCTGGTCTTGTATCATTCATAAATCAGAAATTGAATTAGTGCAGCTTTAAAACATTTACTCAATACATATGTAATGTTATCACACATAACTGCCACTACAGCTCTCGGTAAAAAATGAAATTATCATAAATACAATTTGGCCAGACTATATTTACTGACACTGGTTATTTGTAAAGATGGGTATTACTTCATGTTTAACTTTGAAGATTCTTAGGTCCCAAGTTAAAGAGTTGATCTTCAAAGATAAAACAACTTTTGGGACCTAAAAATCTTCAAACCTACAGAAATGAAACATAAAAAAAACTCTCACATCAGAGCTGAAGTTACATAATTTTAATTTGATGGGGTGCTCAACAAACCCCCTCCTTCCAGCAATTTTATGGATCTAAATGCATACCAAACATCCCATATCTTCAGTTTTCCCATGGCTTTTGTACTATGACCCTCAAACATGTAACATACAGGTTCCTTCAAAACTTTGATTTGGCCCATTCCTTAAAAATGCAAATTACAACATTCGGTGCAACATCACATCAGCAATGTCAAGTCTCTTGATAAACTGAACATCCAGGATCAAATCTACCTGCTAAAATAAAACCAGAAGTAACTTGGACTACCATTTATTCAAGCACTATATAATGTGGAATGTACTTATACTGCAAATGCACAAACACATATAAATCTTGTTACAGTATGCAAAATAGATATTCAATGAAAAAATCACAGCAAATGAAATGGCACTTTTTGAAAATGAGAGCAAATGGAGAAATACAAAAAGGAGCCTCAACCACTGGACTGTTCCATTTACATTGGTGCCTTTCTTCTTGTACGCCTGACTATTGTTTCTAAAGATATGAAACTAGAGTTGACACTACTGTAAACAAAACCTTCAGTCTTTCCTTTAACCATGAAAAACTAAAACAAAACGCCCATTTGTGTGTGCTTGAATGTGTTTGGCTGCCTTTAGTCAAATTACTCAACTATGTTATGTGAAGGTGATCAAGATATTGAGTTTTAGAAGTCTCGCCAAATAATAAAATTTAAAAATTAAAATGCTTTCTGCTTAGCTGTTCCCTTATCTCACTAAAATAAAACCTAAAGATTTAAGACAGTTACAAAAAATCTTAACCCTTTTGCTGCAACATTTTGTCAACTAGTTTTTATTGCCATTCAAGAAATAACATTTTTACACGACTCCAGGTGTTATATCACACAGGAAAACTTGAGAGGAAAGAAATCTTGAAATAGCACCAAAATATCATTAATGAATGGAAAACTTCACAGGCACTTAGTCTACTTCAGCTCCTGAATTTCAACATGATACCGTACTGTACTTATAAAAATAAAATTTATTCCATTGCATGAACAAATCAATATACAATTTGTCCCTTGCAATTTTCATACCCATGCAAATCCTCTACAATTGCCCAGTGTTGTTTTACTAAATTTAGATGTACAGTACAGTACTAGCAATATACTAACACTCACTACATACAAATCTGCTTCATTAATTTCTATAAAATTTTCAATATTCTTTATTAAGAATTTCTTAAAACCAATAATGCTGTGACCTATGGATACTTGTGAAAGTATTCAAATTCAGATAAAAAAAAAAGTGCCCAGTTCCATCCTTCTAAATATGAAAACCTATAACTAGGTCAAACTTTAAACATGCAGCAAAAGGGCAACTATTAAAAGTTATCTCTACTACAGAAAACTAAAAAATGCTTCTCTCAACTAAAAATTAGGATAAATTAAAAGGTTCCATTAGAAAAAAAATCAGAAAAAAAAACCATCCATTGGACAGGCAATTCTGCTCAAATAAAAAGTGCCACTGTAGCACAGTTCCTTAGATTAAACACTTACGCTAATATTAAACAAAGGGTTTCTGTGAAAATCATCCAGATTAAATTTATCAACTTGGAAAATAACCCCCTTTTTTTTACACAATGTACAAAGATGAAAACTGAACAACAATTCTGATGATTGAAGGCAGTCTTAGAAGAGATTGCAGTTTTCACCTAAGGTAGAAAAAATCCTTAAAAACTAAGACAGATCACAAGGCTCCTTAAAGTTAATATTTAAATCCAGAATATCACTCCATACTAGAAATAGTTTGGTAAGTCTGAAGAACACCGATTTACAATAACAGTACTTTTGCATTGAGGCGCTAAGGGATGTGATTACCGCAAACACCAGCAAGCAGAAGGCAGTGTAGACAGTTCTTGAAGAAATCAAAATTCGTGGGAGTTATTAAAAGGGAACTTGAAAAGGATCACAAAAAGGGATCCAGAGAGCTAGAAGAGATCAAATGAATATAGTTGCAAGGAAGAGAGGGAGGGGACCTCACATTCTGGGACACTATAGCAGATATGAGAGTTATGAGGATAAATGGACCTTGCATCACCAGTCACCCACTCATTCAATACCCTACACACACAGAGTATAGTATATGGATCATAACTGAATATAATACCTAAATATTCTATTATTATCATTTATTTATAATGCCTACTTCTGTTAGTGGGTGTGCTGTCACTTTCATACATAAACAGACCAAGATGACATGAACATCCCAAATTAGAAAACTGGCAGTAAGAGGCATTCCATCTATGAATAATCATATGATTAACCTTAAAAGTACCTATCACTGAGAACCCAGCATTAAATATTGAAACACTTAAAATCTTTTTCTCCTCTTAAGCTGAGCATATGCATAATGTACAAGCATACATCATCAGATGCGGCGGAATATAGCAGATTCTTTAGGAATCTTCAGTAAAGGCAAATGAGATATGGGGCGTAGCTTTGAGGGAACATCAAATCTTCTTGAACAGTGGGAGAAAACGCACTAAACCACTACCAGCCCTTGGGCAAAATAGGAGGATTATAACACCACCTTAAGGCTGACAAAGGCAAAATGGATCTCCCAAAATCCACAATACTAACCTACTAAAAATGGGCAACATCTGATTGGTAAGAGGGGACAGCAATATGTTAAGTGCCTTAGAATCTCACATAAAAGGCTTCTTATGGTCTTTAAGCCCCATGGCCTGATATTTAGTACTATTTGGCCCCACTAGGATGGCAGTCTTCATGGAAATGTGGTCATCAGCAATCTAGTCTAGTGGGCTCCGATGGGTCGAATGGGTGGGTGGGTGAGAGGGCTGGGAAGGAAGGGTATAATCTTACTTATCCTGAGGATGTATCCTCACATTTCTCTGCTTCTGCGGCGGCGATGCGCTCTTTGTTTGCTCGAACAATTTCGGCCCGGCGTTCCTAGATGTGAGAAATCAAATTTAATATGGTTCATGTATCAATTTTCCTTAAAACTCAAAATTCCTTATAACCAACAAACTAATTTTGGAAAAACAATCAACTTCAGACAAGCCCTAGAAGATAACAAGTTCTTGAAGGCTTAAAGTAACTTTAGTGGAGACAATCATTAGGTCATGGAAAAGCCCTCAGAAAAGACTGGCACATTAAAATAAAACATTTCTAAGACCCTAGAAAAATTAATCCATTAGGTTATGGAAAGGACTGGCACATTAAAATAAACATTTCTTAGATCCTAGAAAAATTAATCTAAAAAATCCACACTTTAGGCATAGTAAACTACATACCTGCTCCTCCTTTGCTTTTCTAGCCTTTTCCTCAAACTCACTCCGAATCTTATCTGCCGTTTCTAATCTTAGAGCAATTTTTTCCTGAGTTTTCTTTCTAAGTTCCTCCTCTTCCTTACTCCTGTTCTCCTGGACCTGTTCAATCTTTCCAGATAATGTTCTGACACCTCTTGCCGTTTAGCTTCTTTCTCCAAAGAAATTTTGCGTAGCCGTTCCTCATACTGTGCAATGTCGTCTTCTTTTTTGCTCTTGTATTCTTCCTCCTTCTTTGATACAGTTTGCTGGGCTTCATTTATCTTATTTGACTATCAAACAAAAAATAATCAAAATAAAACCAAAACAACTAAAAGTCTAAAAAAAAATCCAAAATAACTAAGAACTAAATTTTCTAAAGTGTGCAAAGTATAAAAAAAATCATTGTGCAAAACTATAACAAAAATACTATGAAGGCTAGAGTTTTTACATGCTAACCTTCATATTCCTGTTTTTTTCTTTGAAAACAGAAAATGGCTATGATGAAAATCAACTTACGTGTTCTCGAAGGGGCTCCAATTTCCTCAGAATTTCTGTTTCCCGATTAGCTTCTGCCATGGCTAATTTTTCCTGAATTCTCCCTTCAAGTTGTCGGATGGCTTCCTCATGGCTAAGGCGAACCTTCCTTGCATATTCCTCCTGTGAAGTCAAGATATTTGAATAAAGCCACCTGTTTGTCGAAACATTATGGACAAAATAAAAATTTTAACAAAAAGGTACTATATCATTAGTAAGATACTTTTTATGAAGTCTACATTTCCCAAACTCACATGGTCCTTAAGCTTGTCCAACATCTTGTTGAGGTTTTCTGTGCGGTTTTCTTCAGCTGATTTCATCTTTACCTCAATGGCTTCTCTAAGCTCATTAGTTTGTTCATCAAGGGCCTTCCTCACACTGTCCACATTGTTTAGCTGTAAGATGACAAAAGTCCATATTATAGGCACAAATAGAGGTACATCATTAATCAAAAGTACAGTAATTTATAGTAAAACTCAGTATACAACTATTCATAGTAAAACTTTGTATACAACCATTTATAGTAAAATGCATTTGTATAAAACTATTGCTTAACTATGATTCCACTTTAATTACAGGAAACATTACCCGAAAATACTACACTTCATTAAACATTAAGATAAACATATTCTAAAAAGCATAAATTTCCAACAAAGTAGCTCAAAAACTTTACCAAAAACGATCACATCACTCGGGGAGAAAATAAAGTTAAATAATATGATGTTAAAGCCCCACTTTGACGAGTACTTATCACACAGTCTATATCCATCGTAACTGAACACCACAAGACTAATTGCAAGGTCAAAATAAGAGTACTGTTGTTTGGTCAAAAAAGGCATCCTGCATTTTATACAAAAATCCACACTTTTTTTCTCTCTCTCTCGTCTTAGGAGGAGACAGGTCTACTTAATCAGAGCAAGCTGCATATGCAAAAGTGGTGTGGTATGTCTTTCATTTTCAGATTCTCATAACTGCAAATAATGTACACTAAAGAAGAAACACTTTTCTTGATGTAGTAATGACATTTCCTGAATTTTAAACAATAGCTAGTACATTGTTTTACTGTTACCCAACTCCCATGTCATTCTGTATAAAAACAAATTCCCCCCCCCCCAAAAAAAAAAAAAAAAAAAAAAAAAAAAAAAAAAAAAAAAAAAAAAAAAAAAAAAAAGCGGCACCATTCTAAATATAACAAACAGAACAGCCCACCAAAGAAGAAACCTCTAATAGATGCCTGGTCATTTCACTAACCCCTACAGTTTCTAGAGAATTAACCAACTACTCACATGATCAGTAATCTTTGCTCGGAGGCCATTAAGATATGCTTTACGATTGTTGGCACTGGTGTCAAGTTTATCTTCAAGAGCAGTTTGAGTAGTAGCAATAAAATGCTTGTTGGCTTCCTCTCTCTTTCGACTGGCATCCTCAAGCCTTGACATCCTTTCGCTGACTGAAGCCAAGCGGGATGCCTCCATGGACTGAAAAATTCATATCATATAGTGCACAGTTCAAAGCTTTACCTTTAAATAAAAAAAAAAAAAACTTGCTTTCTCAATAGGTGACAACAAGCCATTCACTTTCCACTAAAATATTAAAAGTTAGGTAATAACCCTGAAATATCAGGTTAAAATTACATCTTCCATTACCTTTGATATTTTCAAATTAAATCTACTCTCCATAATTTGCCCTAAAACATTTAAGAACTAAAACCTCTTGACTCTAAAAAGAATCTGCCAGCGTTGACAAGCTACATACTACGAAGTGACAGAAACTTCATTGTTTCACCGTTTTAAATATCTTAATGACTGTCCTACCTTTCTGCGTTCCTCAGCGAGCACAAGCTTCTGAGATATATCCTCAGCAGTCATGTTCTTATGCTTTGGAGAAGTGGTTGGGGGTGGTGATGGTTTGTCAGCTGAAGGTTCTGCCAAGATCACCTCGTAACTCATACCGCCACGTGATTTCTCCTCGCAGCGGATTTCTGTGGCTGTAGGAAAATAATTTGCAATTATCAACTGAATATACTAAAATCACTAAAACTAAAGCTCTTTAGAGGAAGCCAAGTTTATAAAGTAATAAAATTACTAAAGTATCCATTGTCGGAGAGAGAGAGAGAGAGAGAGAGAGAGAGAGAGAGAGAGAGAGAGAGAGAGAGAGAGAGAGAGAGAGAGAGAGAGAATGGGCCAAATGATGCACAAAAATACCAAAACTTAAAAGAACAAAACATAATTACACTGGGGCATTTTTAAGCCCGCCCAGAGTACAAAAATTTTAAGCTGGTCTAAAAATTGATCATCTTCTATTTCTAACACTTATAAGTACTACTCACATTCGTACATTTTCCAGCCTCTTGTCACAGAAGTGTCTTCAAAGAACCAGCATTAAGTAAAAAAAAAAAATACGTTAGAAGCAACAGAAAAATTTAAATACACACGAGTACCTTCGAAGCAAGCAGTACATCAAGACAAGCAAAGCATCAATACTGTCATGCACTGATTATCTTCAGAAAGTATCACTAGCATACTTTTAACAAGACACACGACAATGTGAAGGAATGTGTTGAATTACCAGAAATATCTAAAACAAGAAAATGTGAAGATACTAGACAGACTAACGATGCAAATAACAAATACCTTCATTGAAACACACTTGAAAACAAAAGCAAAAACTTAATGCTGATTGAGCACGAATCTGATCAGAGAGAGAGAGAGAGAGAGAGAGAGAGAGAGAGAGAGAGAGAGAGAGAGAGAGAGAGAGAGAGAGAGAGAGAGAGAAATTGTCCAACAATCTAGCGCCCAATTTAATATTCAAATAAGAACACCAACAGCACTAAACTAAACTTTTAAAACTTATAAAAGAAACTTTTTTCCACTTTACCCATTAAGCCACCTGTAGTCAAACACGCTAGACATTTTAATAAGAAAATTTTATTGCACAAGAACTTAGTAAGCCCTCCTTTTGAATTACGCAATAAGTAACATTATTTATTCTTCTCCACTGCCATAAAACAGAAGCTATTCCTTAACCACGACATAAGGATTTTGTGAGGAGAAGGCAAAGGGCAGAAGGAGCAGCAGGAAGAGGAGGAGCAGCAGCAGCTGCTGCTGCCCTTCCTTCATCGGCTAACACCCACTCCCTTTCTGGCTCAGTCAATACCTGCAATGCGACAAACCAAAGACACTTCATAAAATGCTTACTCCGAAAAATATACAACTCGCTCCAAGACAAACTTCTAACCTAAGTATTCCCGACAACACAAGTCTCTCCAGATTCCCCTTTAAGAGCAGTAGGGGCCAACGCCCCTCAATCAATGCCCTGACCCTGCCAAGGTCAGCACCGATGGAGCTCTTTAAAAACTCCTAACTACCATTTTCGTGCCAGCAAAACGACCACAAAATGATGGGGCAACATTTTGTATAAGCATAACCTTATAAAAGTATTTTCCACAAGTGACACTTTTCAATTTCAATTTTATTAAATAAAACACGGCAATAAAATTTCTACTACTACGATGACCTTCAGTGTGACAGTTGGATTGTAGTGAACTACGCACATTCCTTATAGTTCTAACGAGTACTTGAAAAACTGAGAATAGTTTAAACAGTGACATGACCACTGGGGCAGCGGGTACCTGACGTTATAGTTCTAAATGCCCGTACAATCAAACTTTAATTTATGCCAGCCGATTCAGCTCCTTAACCTTACACTATTAAGTCTTCGAAAGAAAGAGGTCCAAGAGGTGAATGAACCCGACGGCCAAAATGCTGTCTGCCTCGCTACGAAGACCACACAGACTTAAAGGTGACATGCTCTATATATCCCCTCCCCGCGCTGAACAGGGTTTGGGCTACCCAACACAGGTCTAATCCGTCAATACGATGACCTCAAACTACTAAGATTTTCATGCAATGACTTAAAAGTCAAAGAAAGAGCTAGCAAGATCAGACATGTGAACTTGAAACGCATCAAATCATTTTGGTAGTGACCACTTACCTCTTCCGAAACCTCGCCAAGCATCGAACTAGTACACACTTACGAAGCGCAAGTGTGATTGTATACGATCATTAATGAAAAGTCACCCGTTTCTTCGTAGTACTATGTCTTACCATCAACATGTTCCTTCCTCGGCGAAAATGAGAGAAAGAAGAGGTGCCAGAAATGCCATCTTAACCATTCCTTTGTCATACGAAAATATTCCACACACATTTAAGTTAATAACATCCACACGAAAGGTCATGATCACAGCAAGCAACAATGTCAAATACCCTTTAATAATCTGCTTGGGTAAAAATTTTGAAACACTAATCTACCAAATGCTACCACAAAGCTAAACAAGATTCCGAACTATAATGGAAGAGTAACTATAAACGAACGAGAGAGAGAGAGAGAGAGAGAGAGAGAGAGAGAGAGAGAGAGAGAGAGAGAGAGAGAGAGAGAGAGAGAGAGAGAGAGCTGTCAATGCAATGAGTATAAGGAGGAGAAACATAGGACAAAGGAAAACCATTGTAACATAGCATTTCAACAGAGTATGTCTAAAGCAACTGTTGCCACAGGACGTCTCTAGTTCCACCAGTAGAAATGCAACTAATGCATGCAAAAAGGAAAATTCAAGTGTAAACGCCAAGTCAGCAAATGTGAACAAGCTCAAACAGCAGAGGAAAAAAGAAAAACAAGAGGGGTTGTAACCGCCGACAAAGAGAGAGAGAGAGAGAGAGAGAGAGAGAGAGAGAGAGAGAGAGAGAGAGAGAGAGAGAGAGAGAGAGAGAGAGAGACTTCAGTTTGGGTTGAGGGTTTGTTGGTGAACAAACTTACTTCAGTGCTTATACGAAACTGCTGCGCCATTTCACTCACTTTGCAAAGTTTTGCTCAAGATTGCAACCGAATGAAAAATTGACTCATTGGAAAACTAATTAGTGCTTCAAAACTTATCACAGACAAATTCCAAAAGAAAATACGTGCAAATTCCAGAGGAAAAAAACGTGCAAATTCCAGAGGAAAAAAAAACGTGCATGTAACAGCTTTAAGAACCAAGGATAAACTCACTGACCAAGCAGCAGCGGTAGCAGCTTGGAGTCGAGTTCAATAAAGAAAAACCTGATGATACTTACCGACATACTTTCTGCCTTTCTTGGGCTGCTTGCATTTTGGTTTCTTGCTACCTTTCTTGATGGGTTTCTTGTGAAGGCGTCCTGAAGAACGGAATCAAAGCACCAAATACTTAGAAATATTAACTTACAATTTAACCGTCACCTTCCTGCTTGTTGGATCTTCTAACGAGAAATTTCTAAAGAAACAAACGTGGTGGTTACGGCGCGAGTCACCTTTAATGTCCTCTTGTGCCAAGTTATTTTTCGCACTGACCTCCACACGATATTAGTTAAAAGACATTTTAAAAAATTATGAATACAGTGGTACCTAGAAACTAACGGTGCTAACCTCTTCCCCTCCCCAAACACGAAGTACGAATTCGCCAACTGTAATGAAGTTTGCTTCATCGGGGCAATAAAAAAAAAAAAAAAAAATCTTGTTGGTATGACGGCATATACGCTCTTGCTTACCACTTCTCTCTCTCTCTCTCTCTCTCTCTCTCTCTCTCTCTCTCTCTCGATCGAATGCAGCGTCTATTCAATGCGTTGCCAGCTCATCTGAGGAATATATCAGGAGTGAGCGTAGATGTGTTTAAGAATAAGCTCGACAAATATCTAAACTGCATCCCAGACCATCCAAGATTGGAAGATGCAAAATATACCGGAAGATGTACTAGCAACTCTCTGGTAGACATTAGAGGCGCCTCACACTGAGGGACCTGGGGCAACCCGAACGAACTGTAAGGTCTCTCTCTCTCTCTCTCTCTCTCTCTCTCTCTCTCTCTCTCTCTCTGTCTGTCTGTCTCGAGCGGTCAACATACAAATCTTAATAAATTCAAGATACTGAGTTTTTAGGGATATTCCCAAAATATTCCTGAGAGAGAGAGAGAGAGAGAGAGAGAGAGAGAGAGAGAGAGAGAGAGAGAGAGAGAGAGAGAGTGTGTGTTTAGGGACATTCCCAGACTATTCCTTCCGTAGAGAGAGAGAGAGAGAGAGAGAGAGAGAGAGAGAGAGAGAGAGAGAGAGAGTGTTTAGGGACATTCCCAGACTATTCCATCCGTAAGAGAGAGAGAGAGAGAGAGAGAGAGAGAGAGAGTGTCCACACCCAGAAGAGGGGGGAGGGGGAGGAGGCAAGGGAAGGAAATCCCAGCGATGAGTCACCCAGGGAAACACAGTCTGGGATCTGCCACCGCCGCACAGCACAGCATCCACATCAACTTCGTTTTCCGACTAACACGAAAGCTCAAACCTCACGAATGATGACTAGCAGTACTTTTTCTATTTTCAATTTTTGCACGGAGCAGTCTTTCCAGTCAAAGATTCCTTAAAAATGTTAGTCAATAGTTCTGCTTCCCTGTGCACCTCCGAGTCCCACAAATTTGTCTAAGGTTATTTTTCATCATGCCACAATGATGCTTGAAATGACTGCATTCTCTCAATGTATTTCTGCTAGTAAAAACGGTAGAAGCATTTTGTGTAGAATTAAAGTCTAATCAAAAAGTTTCATCAGGGCGTCTTCGGTAAACTGCCAACATTGACGAGCCATCTATACAGACAGACAGCAACAGTCTCTGTTACATCTCCCGTCTATCAGGTTCAAGGCAGCGGCGCTTGAGGAAGTTGTCGGCCATTAATAAAATGTAGGTTCAGTCCCTGTCCCCTCTCCGTTCCATCGCTTAAGCGAACCCTAAACAGTGAGACGACGACACCCTCCTCCACAACAAAAACAATCCACCCCCTGGTATGAAGGTACAAATCCCCAAGCAGCTTAGGTCGGTGTCCAACGCAAATTCAAGTAGTACTGTTCCTTCTGTAGTAGAGAATTAGATTGTCTTTATGAGCCGATTTTTATACGGATAGCATAAGAGAGGTTGTAACATTTATACCCTAAGCCTTGAAATTCTAAATACCATAACGGACGAAACAGGAAAAAGCGGCCCCCGATCCCTCCAGGTATACATGGTAGGCTCTAGGCCAGGAGGGGAGGGAGGGAGGGGGGTAGGAGAGAAAACAGGAAGAAGGGGGAGCATGAAAGAGGGTGGACTTGAGGGCATGCCGACTGTGGGGGATCGATATAAGCTCCACAAGCAGATACTTCACCACCTACTCCTTTCATTTCCTTTCCTTTCCTTCCCTCCTGTGCTTGGGGAAAGCACCGCCTATAAAGCCTACTGCCAAATCCGAGACCGAGCGAGGAATGAACTTCCACAAGACACGCCTCAGAGTGATCATCTTATAACACTGCCAAGACATCTCAAATTTGAACCAACAAACTGTGAACAAAACTGCGCAAGGATATTCTGCCACCCGAGCCCCCTTCGACAACTGAACAATGACGACTTAAGGCTTGGCAAAAATATAACGGAAGGTATGACATTAAAAGTCCGCACTGCTAGAAATCGATGATACCTCTGCTGCATTTCCAAGTTGAGTTGGATATAGAATTTAGGCCAAAGGCCAAGCACTCGGACCTATGAGGTCATTCAGCACTGAAAAGGAAATTGATAGTAAAACTTTTGAAAGGTGTCACAGGAGGAAAACCTCAAAGCAGTTGCACTATGGATCAATGTAAGGAGAGGGTGGAGAGTAAGATGGAAGAAAGAATATGAAAAGAGGTACAGTCAAAGGAACGAAAGGGGTTGCAGCTAGGGGTCGAAGGCACGATGCAAAGAGCCTTAAGTAACGCCCAGTGCACCGCATGAGGACCACTGACGGCATTAGCCCCCTAAGGGAGCTGCATTTCCAAGAGTACTTAAGCTTCACCATTAATTTAAAAAATGTTCACTGAACACTACTAAAAAACAATTAAGTCGTCATCATTCCATAAGGTGAAATACAGTGCTCGAGAAAGATTAAAATAAATTCATGCCCTGACCATCTACGAGAATACTAATTTCTATGCGAGCATAGCAAAGACAACATTCGTCAAAGAGTTGGCGTGACTGTCTTCAATAGTGATAACTCAGCCGGCACCCTGCAACACGACACCCAACTCTGCGGTAAAACTCACCCAAAGTTCACTAACCCACATTTTTCCTTACGCCAACTGCCCGCCCGTTCAATTGTTGCATAAGTGGACACATCACCTACGAAATGAGTTACATCATTTCAAGGCTCAAAGAAATCCGTCAAGATCACGAACATCATTTCATATTTTCTCAAGTTGATGATGACCCAGAAGTTTGACTCATGAAGAAAATGACATGGTCTTAGCATCTAACCTAATGCAACTACCTAACAGAAAATGCATTATGCAACAATTACAAAACATCCCCTTTTTTCTAATGGGCGTGGCTCCAAACGAAAGAATCTTTGAACAGAAGGGGGCAACTTTCTTATTCCACAAAATCAACGTACATAAAATGATCGCATAATTGCAAAAAATCTGTCAAGTTCTGCAACATATCAAAACATATCGAAAACATTAACCAGTCTTGCACTTGGCACCTACGACTGACCCATTGCATGTTGCACGAGCTGGCAGGGGCCCCACGTGAACCCGCGATTAGACCCACATCAATAATTGCAACGATGATCACAGGTGCACTTGACAAAGCACAGAGAGAGAGAGAGAGAGAGAGAGAGAGAGAGAGAGAGAGAGAGAGAGAGAGAGAGAGAGAGAGAGAGAGAGAGAGAGAGAGGCCAACAACAAAAGCAATGAAAACGAAGCTCGACAAACAGAATACTAAGCGTAAGAAACTGAAAAACCAGGAATTGGCCGCTGGCGAGGTAAGGTAGGCCGCTAAGGAATTCACGAGACTAATAATGCGTCTGCATGAATAAGGAGGCACCGATGTTGCAAGACCCAAATTAGCATCGGCAGGTCCTCCTGTGGCTTGACGCAGACTCCATCGAACCCACGATTGTCTAACCAGCAACAGAATTTCCACCCTTGACTTGACTGGAGCAACAGCCTTCATTGCCTTATGAGATCTTTCAGACTAATCACTCAAAATAAATAAAAAAAAAATGAAGGAAAGCCGTATCTGACGTCGGTAAAACTCCTATTTTTACTTCATTTCCTACCTTATATCTTCTATTTTTCATTAACTTCCATCCCTGGGATATTCAAACTCCATAATCAACTGCTAACATTTTCAAAGCGAAGCATCAGAAGGTTTAAAGGTATTGAGTAATATATTCGATATACCTTCAGATGTGTTTGTGTATGTATATATATAATAATATATTTATAAATAGTACATACTATATATGTGTATATATACACATACATACAAGCAAAATATTTATACAGAAAATCATACACACTAATATATATATATCTATAAAATATATATATATATATATAGATATATATATATATATATGTATAACAGAATCACGAAAGTTAGGAACGTGATAATCCATAAATAAAGATAAATGCCAGATCCTTCGTTTATTTTTCCTTCGTGGCATTTATCTTTATTTCATTTATTTATATATATATATATATATATACTTATTATATAATGTATTGCAAGTAACTAAAACTATCCTAAGAACTTTAACTAGTCAAAATAGAAATCTAAAACTTGGCCAAATGTACAGCCAAGGAAGGTAAACCTTTAGGAGACTTGATAAAACTCCCATTAAAGGAAAAAAAAAATTTCTTTAATACTAAGAATCGACAAATCTTGAAAACATCTGGTCAAATTCTTAATTGATCGGGGAAGGACGACTCGGTTATTACAACTCTAATATATTCAATACTCAAATTCATTAATCTTTCCAATTCCCCGGGTGCTGCTGACTGAATAACGGACACCACTTGATATGTAGTACGTCAATCAGGGTCACTATTGAGACAAAAAGTCTCTGTGACGAGGAATGATTATTTTGAAAGCGAGATGGGACTCGACGATGGGCGTCATTTCGTCTCAATCCAGGTAACAGACCAATCAATGTCGGCCAGAAAGGCGATAACCAGATAAAAATCAAGGCCATAACATACCAGTGTCGGAATGTGAAACAAGGAAATAATACAAGTTCTGAAGTGATGAATGCATGGATGAACATTTATAAAAATGAAGAGCATCCACCTGAACCCTCAAATCCAATAGGTCTGTCAAGATAACCCTAAATTCATTTCTATACCATTGCTTACAACAACTAGGGCAGTGTACCGGAATGCTCTTCATCGTTCGGATCACACGTAGGAAACGTGCACGCACGGGGACAACCTTTATCTGAAATGGTAGGTTAAATATGTATGTAGGTACGCACAGTCAGTTTTGCTGAATCCACCCCTGTCCGCCAAGTAGTACGTGATAGAACGGTCGAGTACGCAAGTAACAAGTTCTTTAAGAGTCGGCCATTCTTTCACTTCCAATGCACTTCCCTTCAATATCCTTTTCAGGAGAGGAAGCGAACCTCTTAACGCTGAGTAAGCATTATATTCCACCCATTTCCAAACAGATTATTCTCTCTCTCTCTCTCTCTCTCTCTCTCTCTCTCTCCAGGCCTTTACTACGCTGGCAAATCTTGTTATGCTGGCATTTGCAGCAGAGTCGACACAAGCTTCTCTCTCGCCAAATAAATCATTATTTCACGTTAGCTTTTGTCAATATCCTGACACCCGAAACTCCAAGTATTAACAGTTCCCCGTCTAATGTAATTAATGAGGTTAAAATATGAAATGTTCTAAAATACAGACCCATAAGTGTTTAAAATTTGTAAACATTTGATTTTCTCGACAAATTATAGAAATTTTCCAAGGGTCCAGCCAAATAAAGGAGACAATTTTCATGAATTATTCTTATTCTCTAATAGACTAAACATATACCAAACAGTTAAGAGAAACTATCGCAAAACGCATTGAAATGTAGCTTCCTTGGTATGAAAAGCGACTGGAGCATAAAACCAACATGAAATTTCAACGAAGTCCCCCAGAACTAACTGCAACCTTATCAATTCTAATATAAACAAGGCTAGGAGTTTCTGGCATCTGTTACAGGCGCCAGGCTGTCTAGCAATAATCGATCCTTCAGTTAGTCACCGGCATTCAAGGCGAACGTACGCATTATGATCCTAAGGCTGACTGGGAGGGGGAAACTATCCGTTGGCAAAGGGAAAATTAGAGATAAACAACCAATCCTACTGAATTTACCACAAAACTTCAACGTAAACACTGCCAGGGAAAACACTCGATTCTGACACAAATGTTTAAAATCTACTAGTGTCAAACAAACAAACAAAACTTTTGGATCCATATACCAGACCTTCGATCATTTTATTTATAACCAAAGGTGAATCTTTTGAAAATCTCAATATTCTTTGACGGAGGGGGTCCCGTAAAAAAAAACAAAAAAAAAAAAAAAAAAAAAAATTAATAATAATTAATAAATAATAATAATAAGAACTACAATAAGAAACAACAACAACGGCAGCAACCAAAAAACAAAACAAAAACAACAACAACAACAATAATAATAATAATAATAATAAAACAAGCAATGAAGAGAGAAGACGTGCGAGAGAAGGCCGTAGTTCATAAAAAACAATCTTAAAATTGCATGTGTGGATGGGAGGCAAGTTATAGCCTATACGTAACTCGCAAAGAATTTATCATCTGCTGCAGGTGAAGGATAAATATTTTCTCTATATATAAATTACCTATTAAAGGAGCACGCGCGAGAGATCTTTCAATTCTTATAAATGACAGCAGGAATTTTTACCCAGACAGTGGTAAATGTTTCACCATGACGGCAAACCTATGGAGAACGAAAAGCAAACTTTCATTTTATTGTTTGTTTGTATGGTGTTTTACGTTGCATGGAACCAGTGGTTATTCAGCAACGGGACCAACGGCTTTACGTGATTTCCGAACCACGTCGAGAGTGAACTTATATCACCAGAAATACACATCTCTCACTCCTCAATGGAATGGCCGAGAATCGAACCCGCGACCTCCGAGGTGGGACGCTAATACCATACCAACCACACCGCTGAGGCGCTTTTCATTTTATTGGATTTCACGAATAAATCCGATTAGCGAAACTCATAAAACTTAGTTCCCCCATTACAGGCATTTTGTGAAGCCCAATAACAGAAACCCTGAAAAAGTATATGAAAGTAACCACTGAGAATTGAGAATTTATTTATATATACCACCATATGTAAGTAAAATGGATTCACCCCTCAAGATATATACATCTTCACCCCTTAAGATATATACATCTATCGCCAACTTGAACGAGCCAGTGCCAAAGAAGGCTGCTAAAATCAATGCCCCTTTTTGGGAACTACCCACCAGAAATCAGGGAAAAGTTCAATTTCACACACACACACCGTGGGGCATTTCATGGAGACATTTCTACATCAATATTGACATTCTCACCACAATCATTTGGGGGACCCTTGCAGAAGCACTAAGCAAGGCAACAAATAAACACGGCAGCTCTTAAGCCGCCGAACTAAATGTAAGGAAACCAAAAAAAACCCGACACTGGTGCGAGGGGGAGCGCACTTTCCACGCTTCCCCTTGGGAGGAGAGGTGCTCCGCAAAGATTCTGAATCCGTAATGAGAAGCGATATCCCTGGAGGTCAACTATCTAAAACTCATTAGCAACTTCAGCCGTCCAATGGTAAGTTTGCGAGTCAACTTCCCTTTCCTGTCTCTGGAACTCTGCACAGGTCGGGGATTAACATGAAACGCCTTTCTGATTCATACAGCAACCCAGTGCTTATTATTCTACAAGATTAATAATAATGAATGATATAAAGTATTAAGTTTCGAGTTTGGCTTTCGTAGGCATTTCAAAATTGAGTCACAGCGCCATTTAATTAAGAAATAATCAGCAGGGTCATTGTCAATTTAATGATCCTGCGAGTAAGAGTAATATAAAAAGAAAGAAGAAAAAAAAAATTGATTTGTCTGCCTTATCTAAAGCAGAAGCGCTAATCATTAGGGTTACCACAATGGCGGATCCCACTTACCCATAACCATGAATAGGCCCACCGCCCCTTCTAAGCCTACAAGCAATGATATCCAAAAGAGGATTGCCTCCATAATGCCTCGAGCCTCTGGGACCCTTTTATGATGCATCAGCTCGTATTCAATAACTCCTACCTCATCCAATAAACACAAGTCTTAATGAAAAATTTATATATGTATATATTGACTTGTTAAAAACAAGATTATTTAGACCACAAAAACTTCCGTTATTGGCTATGAATAGCCTCTCAGCAACCTTCTCACGAGAAGACTAATGCGCGTAAAAGCAGCCCCAAAAGCACTTTCGTTTCCTCCTGGTCATCATCAGTCATAAGCGAATGGCAGAGTAACAGCCTAATGCCACTCTTGCGGGGAGGGGAAATGGCTCCTCTTCACATCTTCACCACTGCACACAATCCTATCAGTTTGCCCTTAACACCCTCGCGACACAATTCCGCGGCCGAACGGTCAACATATGATGCGCGAGAAAATTCGCGTCCAAAATGACCAAAAGTCTCGACATCATTCAATTCACGAGCAAATACGTTAATAATAATAAATCATATTCTTTGTTCACTCTCACCAAGCGTGGCACTCTCCCTCGATTCGTCGCCGCTCCCCCCTCCCCCCTCTATCTCCCTCCATCCCATTTGCTTTCACACCTTCCCCTTTCGACAGAGCAGCAGCACTCCATTAACACTAATTCCTTTCTCCTCTTACTTTTTCGGAGAACCTTTTCCCATCCCCAAGACACACAATACAATCCAGACTTGTTCCCGGAAAATTCTCTCCTCGCTGCAAAGTAGATACTAGATGGTAGGGGAAGGTTAATGCGTTCAGCTTTTACTGTACAACCTATGCCACGTTCAACGATTTTTTTCCTTAATTTCTACGCCTTTCTATAATGCTCTCCTTTATCATACAACTATACTCACTCAAAAAGCTAAACGTGTTCCTGCAGTAGTCACCCCTCACCGCCAAAATATTAAAATGGAGACAGAGAACTCGTCGCTGCAAACAATCATGAAGTCAAATGAACTTGAATATGCTAAAAAAATTAATTTAACTCGAGGGCAACAATTTAATTTCGGAGTTGCCTTAATTAATCTATGTGAACAAACATACAATAACCAAAACTGAGGTCTTCCACACAACCTACTGCATGAGCGAACCCCACAGGCGCCACCCATACAAGAACAGACGTGACTAATCTCCACACCCTAGACAAAGTCATTTATTGATCGATTTCTTCTGGCGCCCGATAAAATTTGTGACTCACTCCAAGACAGACAAGCACGCAGTCGGCGACGAAGTGTCGTTCGACATGGCAACGGCCAATTTGCTTACGTATTAAGAAGATCCGATCCCGCTGGCAGTCATCCAGTGCAGTTGATTTGCCGTCGGCCCCCTACCCTCAAACCTTTTTTTTTTTTTTATTCAAATATAGGATAAGATAACCCACAATCGTTGAACGCAGCGTACTTCACCCAACTGCATAACACATATCACGTAATTTCCCTGCAAATTAAGAAAGTTCGCAAATGCTGAAAATTAATTATTTGACTGAAACGAGAAACCAATCAAGTAGTTCACAGATGGACAAAACTGATCAAAAGTATCTGTACTGAACACCACTAGCCCGCAGCAGGGGAACTGATGCACTTGTGTCTGGATAACACCATCATTCCATTTATTTTCCATATAAATTTCCACATCAATTAGCTCCAACTGAAGTGGGCAGCTTAATACTTTTTTTTCCAGAGAGACTGACAGCCAACTGGGAAATGGACCTCTGCAATGATCAGCAATCTAGGCCAGTCTGCAACCTTGTATCAGCAATTTTAAGCAATTTACACTACGGTTATCATGGCCAAGGCCTTCAGTCTGATTTTTAGCACAATTACTGAAATTCTAGGAACTTTCTAGTGACTTATTTGAGAACCAGCTCCACCAAGAGCAAAACGACAGCATTTTAAGGACACAGACTCCTGGAACACTAAGAAAATGATAGATGTGGCGATGCAGTTAACAATAAATTATTCTTATTTATGTATCCCTTCATAATGCGTCCCATCCCTTACAATGTTCAAGTCCCAATTTCTTACAAGATTACAATCATGAATGACTTGGCAAATGAAATCTGGGTAAATGACAACTTGGACATTTTTGAAGTGTCAGTTTAGCTATCA
This sequence comes from Macrobrachium nipponense, assembly GCF_015104395.2. Lineage (NCBI taxonomy): Eukaryota > Metazoa > Arthropoda > Malacostraca > Decapoda > Palaemonidae > Macrobrachium > Macrobrachium nipponense. The sequence continues at coordinate 81,892,733 of NC_061090.1, read as the reverse complement.
AGGGAATACCAGAAGGCCTTTCTATTACATTATTTGAACAAAGCTGATAACCTGATCAAGTAATAACTCGAAACCACGCACTTCCTCCATTTACTGCACTAGTAGTAAGTGTTTCAATTTCGGAGGCTTTGCATCACTAAGAACAACACACTTACTCAAAATGCAAGGCAACGAAAAAACCGTCGATTAGTCGATTGAAACGATCCGCCGAACACTTAGAATTTCGCCCCCCTTGTTATGTGGGCGGTGAGCTGAGTGGCAGAACTAAGTTCCCATCTCCAGGCCCAATTTTCTTCGTCTCCATTCACGCTTGGTCAAGTGCGTAGCGGAGGAGAAAATCCCGGGAAGGATATAGTACCTCCCCGTGAACAGAGGCCTTGTCAATTCTAACCAGCTTAAATCTACAACTTGTCGCATAACTGCTTGTTAAATTTCAATCTGATCTCGACATCTACTGGATATAAGATTATTAAAAGTTTAATGTAGCTTTCAGAATAGCTTTCATAATCAGTATTGAATTAAATGAAAAATGAAACGCGACACCAAAGTTCTTAGAATGATTCATTACTCCGCGTGGCCGACCTGGCATCGACGTCATCCGCAACGGGTAATCCACAAAAACGAAGGCGGATTACTTCGGTCAGAGGGGAACCTAATCCGGGTGGTGGCCATCAAGGACCCTTCTCAACCTCCCGCCTAAAACCTATTTTTCCTTCCCTTTACAAAGGCCCCTCTCCTCAACTCCCTAGGGTGTAATAAAAGGGATAGCCTCCCCCCTTTGAATGCACACGCGTTAATTCAACAAACACCACACACCCCCACGAATCTCAAATTTATTGCCCACGCCTATCGACTGTAGTGCTCGCGAAACATTCAGGTGAACCATTTCCCTCTTCAAAATGACTCTGCACATCAGTCAATTCTAGATATACTGGCGATTTCGAAGGCCTCCCAAGAAACTATTGATCATCAGCGTTCCAACATGAGCGGCGCACCAAGGAACCACACAACGAATAACCGACAAAATTGCCAGGCCTGGTTGTTACGAGATATAACTGGATAACAACATACAAGGTCTGAGTCTCCAAACAGGCAGTCAAGCAGGAGAAAACCAAAATTATGAAAACAAATACAGATACAGTGTTACCATCATCTCCGCTAAAAATCTTAGCAGATCTGATCACCTAAAAGTCAGCAGACCTAAGAAAGAAATTCTTTATTCTGTAAAACATTCCGTTTGTCACGAGCACAACTGCAGTTCCTGGACTGCAAGCACGGACATCTAATCTAGAGAAGACATTTTTCAAGTCCAAAAAAAAATTGCGGCATGGGCATACCAAATAGAACCAAGTACGACTACACGTGAAGAGAAGCAGAGAAAACCAGTAAGGAAAACCTTTCATATCATAGCAAGGGTAGACGGAGGCGTAGTGCTGGGGCCGGGCGAAGGCTCGTCTGGGCAGAGAATGTAAAAGGCTTTTGTTGCCGCCTAGTCACGTTTACTGCCAAAAGGAATTGGAGAGGGGAAGGGAGGGGAGGGGCCAACACTGGAAAGGAAACGCGAGAGAGGGAGGTTGGAAGAATACCATTAACACCGGACTCAAGTATCAGGGTAAAAAAAAAAATATATATATATATATATATATATAATAATAATATATATATATATATATATATATATATATATATATATATATATATATATATATATATATATATATATATATATATATATATATCTATATATATATATATATATATATATATATATATATATATATATATAATATATAATATATATATATATATATATATATATATAAAACAGAATAAGGTAACGAATTAAAAAGGAAAATTAACAAAAAGCCAACGAAAACCTAATTAAGGGGAAGGCATGGAATGCTACTCCCACCAAGTAAAACTGCCATTAAGATACGAACAAAAATAATGACACTTCTCGTGCAACGCAGCACGGTATCTCTCGTAACAATTCTTGAAACAAGTTACACTACTTCCACGGGCGCAGGACTTCACAAATCGAACTATGACACGTACACGCGGTAGGAATGGCAACCTTCTAGGAAATCTTGAAAATGTAAGCTTTATAATTAAAATAATCAAGTCAGTCACGTTCCAATAAATAAGAAAACCCAATAACTAGAGGCAGAGAGAAAGATTCCCCCTTACGTTACCAGATTTTTCTCAAGAGCAAGAGCCCTTACGTTACCGTATTTACCTTCCCCTTTCCCTCAACCCCCCCCCTTCTATCTCTCTCTCTCCCCTCTTCATTGTCCCATCCTTCACTTCCTTTTCTTTCTCTCCCCCCTCCTTTCTCCGCCATCCAAGTGACCGGCATGTCTGAGAGCTATTGATTTACCTGCATCATTTCCTTCCCTGCCCCGACACACACACAACCCCCCCACGGAAAACAAAAACCACCCTCCTTGCCAATGCCGCGCTCTTTGCCACGTTTCAGCTGTGACTACCGATACTACACTGTATACTATGCCTCTGGATTCAAAACAAGATCCTGAATCGGGACAGAGGCAATTCCAAAATTTCTGCCTTAACTTTATACTTTTGATATTAAGAGAACGTTCATATTATTCACATCCTCAGTATTTAAGGTACAAATACGCAAGCGCGCACACTTACATGAGAGAGAGAGAGAGAGAGAGAGAGAGAGAGAGAGAGAGAGAGAGAGAGAGAGAGAGAGAATCTATTAATTACCCTAGAAGTTAAAACTTACTTTGCTGAGACTTTAAATTTATATATAAAAAAAATAGAATGGTAATTCAGCCATGAAACTTTCACACCAACACTTTCTCCAGTGCTTGAATACATCCAAATATTGCCAGAATACAACCCATTCTCAAAAATTTTCTAGTAATTATTTTACAAATGAAATTCTACTATACTGACATATGACAACCACATATAATATACATATATATATATAATACACATATACATACACGTCTATGTACAAGATGTATTTATATTAGCTCACACCCCAGAACAGAGAAACCAGTTCTCAAAATAATCATTTGAAACTTGACAATGGATAAAGATGGTCTCGCGGGAAACCGGTCCGTGCAAACTGCACTACATATGCACAAGGGAGGAAGCACGTGGAATCTCCCACTGGCAAAGCAAAGCTTCATTTCCAAACACGGCACTAACTAAGAGTCACAGGAAACAGAAACCTGAAGTTTGCTGTACTTGCCATGTCAAAATGACTGCAGTATTTTTGTACTTTTGCAACAATACTTTTATATTAGGGTGTTTCTATGCATTAACTACTTTAATTATGAGAAGAAACAACCACCACACTAGTCAGCTCCTGTCGGTAAGGATTTGAATGTATAGGCTGAATATCAAATTTAGGCCAAAGGGCAAGCGCTGAGATTTGTGAGGTCATACAACATTGAAAGGGAAATGGAGTAAAAAAAAGTTTACAAGCGTTATAGGCGGGAAAACTCAGAGTTGCACCACGAAGTCATATTTAGCAGAGGGTACAAGAAAATATGACAATATCCAAAGGTAGCTTATGTTTACAATGTTTACATATTGTTGTAAAAAAAAAAACTAATAGTGCGCCACTCCGAAATTTCAATGATCGCACACATAAGCAGCGAGCAGATTTTATTGTTGTCGACTATAAACTCCATGAGCTAAAAAAAACCGACTCGAGACAGGTGCATTTAGAGGCACACTTCCATCCCTTCAACTGCTATCAATCACTTATAATACATATTCACAATTCCTTTAGCTACAATAAAAGTTCTCATAGAATTTGAAACCACGAAATTAGCGAAGGACCCGAATCATTAAGATACCCCGAAGCTTCATGGGCGAAAATGGACTACTTAGCAGGATAATGATCACCGTAAATAACTGTGCCCTAAAGAGTGCCCATAGATGTGTTACGAAAGAGGCCATTCGCCCTATTAGATAGATTCCTTTAACACCTTCGAACACCTGGAAGCTTTTTTTTCTATTCAGTAATAAAAGATACAAACCTTACGAACACTTTGAGCATTTAGACTTCGGGAAAACTAAAACATGGAAGTGGGAACCTGCAATGACTTTCAATCAAACTGGACTAAACACCTGTTACAACTGACGGGACAATAATCAATTTCACAACTCTGCGAGGAAGCCTGCTATGTAACAAGAACTATAACTAATAACGCCGTGGAAACTTGGATTCAAAAATCATAGACCAGACGACTCCTAATAATTCATCGATTGATTGCGTGTGCAAAGACACCTTTCATTACCCCAAACACTGCACATGTGAGTTGCTGGGTGGGGCCGATTGCAGATGGACCGGGTCCAGTAGGTAGATGGAATAGGAGAGAGAGAGAGAGAGAGAGAGAGAGAGAGAGAGAGAGAGAGAGAGAGAGAGAGAGAGAGAGGGGGGGGTGTAAGACCTAAGCATATTCACGGATGAAGGTCTTGAACACGTCCCAGCATTATTCACGATCATCTGTACCCAATATTGCCACAAATGAAATCCATCCCAGTGTGCCATAGTCAAAACAAACCACTCCTCAACAATAATGAACATGAAAAACACCAAACCAAACTCATCTAGGTTTTGTTAGACACCTTTCAGAAAAGTTCTGTTCCCCAAAAAGTGTGTCCTCCAGGACCTGCAAGGAGAAACCTTTGAAAGTCAATAGCCAGCGCAGCAGCAAATGGATGGCTATGGCGTCAATGTCTTGGCGCCACCGGGCATACATCATTATTGAACAAGTCATGACTGCTGACCATGCAGGAACTGCGTTGCATGACTAGTCTCTGCCCCCTCATGCTGGCCACCGGTAATGGACACTTTCCGAGGTGTTACATAATAAAACATGTCCATACCCAACTTCACTTTCCAAATCCAACTCTGTTCTTCAAGACTCGATGTTCATTGGACACTCGAGCAAAGTGACCCTTGAATTGAAGAGGAAGCATATTCCCGAAACGAAGATTGAGTTTTAAAGCGAAATACCATTTTAACTCTAGCATGGATATCAAAACGCTTCATTACAATTAGGATTACACAACCAACCAAATAAACGGACCCTTCAACTTCATTATTAGTTCATTAGCCATGATTTTCAACAGCCAGTCAGATCTCCCCAATTTTAGTGATGATTGACAGACGTTGCTCTTCAGCCATACGTTCCGCCTTACTAACACGCAGCTGCAAAGAGATCTGGTCGAGAAAAGTTTAAAACAACATTACTTCTCGTTACACTCAACAGCTGGACCTGAATGACTATCAACGATCATAATTTCTATATTGTCACACCCAGCATATTGCCAGCATACACACAATAGACGACGGAAAACAAGGGTCATCTGAGCTTAAGGGCTTAGACAACTCTAAGTTACCGGGAAGGGAATTGTATGTCACCAGTCTAGTTTCATTTATTTACCAAATTAAAATGTAAGAAATGTTCGCTTGTATCGCATTATATAGAAAAGAATCATGACTGCAACAAAAGTATTCAACACAACACTTGCAAACTTTAAACTCCATACTTTACAAAAGTTATTAAAAATGTCCCGCTTTTTTTTATTTTCGCTCAAAACGGCTCTAATAAGTATGACAATGTCGATCAAGAATAAAAAAAAATAAAAATAAAAACTTATCAACAGTACCCGACAACCAAAGGGTAAAAAAGTTCGTTCTCCAAGGAAACTTAAGATATTTCGACTAAAAGAAGAAGTTGGTCAGTACATTTCAGCCATAGGGACGAAGCGCATCACGGCCACTTGAAAACAAAACAAAATCGCATTGCTTTCAGTCGGAGATTTATTCAAAGCAAACTGGGGTTTCTTGTATACTTCATTTACAAATGCTAAGCGTTTGGCTTCCCTAGTTTCTGTGATAAACTTAACTTATGTAGATTATAATGAATGAAACCACGAATCACTGAAAAACTTCGCGAAGACTAAAATACCTACGTTGAACTCCGATGCAGGTTCCCTCGACACTCGAAAGAGCAAAAAACTAAATTTGAATTTAGAGCATCACCAATACTCAATCAAATGACAAAGCACTAAAGTCACACAAGTGTGATTATGAAATAGCCCGGTAAGTACGTATTAAAAAATAAAAAAAATAAATAAATAAATAAATAAACAACTATAGCTATACTATACTATAGCTTTTCCGACCTAAACAGATCAATCATGCTCCTCACCAATGACCTTTCCTAAATGACTGACACTTCGTGAGTAAATTAACTAGGAATATCACGCACTGTCAGCCTGGTCTGTGTATTTGGAAGACTTTTATAGACTACTTATCAATAGGAAAAAGAACCACGAAAAAAATGGGAGGCACTATTTCAACTATTCGTAGAGATCATTGCACAAGATGCAACAACCATCTCCGATGACTTTTCTGATATTTCGTTCAGTTTCTGAAAGAAACTCCATGCCATTACAATACTATGACGTTTCTTTCAAAACTACTCAATATACTAAAACCGTCAACCTAGTGAACTTTGACTGAGCAGGTTTGTGTTTCCCAAATAAAACTATTCATGACTCGACAGCGTGCATGTTCAATAAATTAACATCGATAAATCAATTTCGTCTTTATAATCCATGAAGAAGCCTTCGTATGAAAGCGAACGGGCGGTGGCAAAGTCTCAACCCTGTCGCCGAATCTAAGTCTCCACATGTCTTAAACGATCCAGACAAGTCATCCAAAAGCCGCTATCAGTTCATTTATCTTGAAATCATCCTAAAATACTGTTGCATCGGCCGGCTTTTGAGATACTGCAGCATCCCCGGTGCAAAAAGGTCGATCGAGGCACTGCGGGCCTATACGATAGTCGCCCTTGACGACACGGCCAGCTCCGGATCGATCGAGTCATATGGGCGATGCTGCATTACGGTTAACACTACACTCTCGACCTTATTTACATCCAAATGGGCGCGGTTCATAGAAAACGGAACTTTCAGCCTCCTCCCCCTTTTCTGAAAGCCCGTTGGCAACCAAAATTCTGAATGAAAACACTGCTCTCTCTCTGATGGGCAGACAATTGGTGTTGTAAGAGAAGACTCTCTTCTTCCACTTTGCACAATACCAAAATGATATTTTCAGTTCTTTAAATTAGAAGATCCAACTTGCAGCACCTGTGACAATACTGATCATATAAACAACTTTTCAAACGCTCATTATGTATCATTTGTACTTGACAACAGACAGTATATGCAGGAGAAATGAGGGAGCTAAACATCAAAACAAAAGGTCCAGCTAGATCTAACCTGGCAATGCCGAGTTGACCGAGCAGGTCTGGCAGAAGCACCGCAGGAAAGAGTCGCGAACGAGTCCGATGAGCATGGTGGAGGTTGCTGGCTGATGTTAGGCCTTGGGGAAGAGAAAAAGAGCACTTGGAGAGGCCCTATGGCAACACGAGTTACACTTGGGCGGTGGAGGAGGAGGAGGAGGATTCCCGAAGGACCGCTCGCTGTTTTTGGCGTTGCTTATGCCTCCTCCAGGATACGCACTGGATGTCCAACGGCCCGAAGCGTGGGGAAAGGGATTAGGGGAACGGGAGGGAACCTTCCTCTTCGGGTTCCCAATTGGTAACAGCTAAAGGAGGCGGCGAGGCATATAAAAAGCCCGGTTCCACAGCATGGATTCCCTCCACCTCGTCCTTCGAACAGCCACGACGGCGACAACCACCTCTCTTACTATCACCACGATCGAAGACCCGAGTCGTCGATGGTGGTGATCAGGAGGGGGGTGTTATGTGGGGGGAAATGGGAGGAGACCCCAATGAATGAATTGGATGAAACAGAAGTATTGTGCTTTGAGTTTCAGTGCTTTGTCTCCAAAACAAAACCAAAAAAAGACTAGCTCGCTAACTTCTTGTCACAGCAATATTTTTTGTAAAAGATCCTACCAGCTAAATATGAAACTTACTGTACATTATGTAGAATATCTCATCAATTCACTTACCCTTTATTGAACAGATTTATAACAACAGTTTTACGTTTATCACTCTTCAGCACAGAAACCAAAACAAAACACCATTCATCACAATCATCATTAGCGTACATCTTCCACAATGAACCACATGAGAATCCTATATAAAGAGCTGAATGACTCTTGACATTCAAATGACAATCGATGCCTTTTTACTCGTCATCTCAGAGCTAGAATTTGAAAGATTATTTCCAGCAACAGAATGTTCATTACAAAGGCTACAATTTATGAAATTTGGTTTGACTGGGCTTGACCTTTTACCGACAGTTGAAAAAGAGCAATGGCAACAATGAGTGCATCAAAGGGCGAAGGCACAATGACTTTCAGGAAGAGGAATATAATGAACAGTGATGGCAAAGAATGTGTGCCTGCGTGGATGGAGCTCAGCACTAGAAAAGGGGAGTGTCACATCAAGCGCTCACACAAAAGAATGAGGATCGAACAGGTCAGATTTGTTTGTTAATCTTGAACAAGTGCCAATGCACAGATACCCGCATAACGACTAGTTTCACTGTTTTTGAACCAAAGAATTGATCACACAATCTGAGAACCTTAGCACTAACCAGAGCACAGATTTGGAATGGGGCCTTTGGCCTTTCCAGCTTCGAACACGGCTTTCGTGAGGGGGGGGAGGGGGCAACAGCTAAAGGGGTCGGAAGCCACGTGTTCGACCGAAGTCGAACACTTCTCGAAGTGCCAACGCAACGGCAGAGTCAAGCGCAATCGTGTATCCAGATTGCTGGGAGGTTAAACACAAACTTTTCAGTCTCATGTGGTTCAAGGGGAAGATGCGAGTTTGAATTTTCTACAACAAATTGAGCTCAACAAAAAGTCCGCAGTGGCAACAACAGCACCTGCGATGTAGTATGTTCTCACCACTTGAAAGCCAGAGACCGAATGGACTCCCGCCGGGATCACACAATGGAGGAAAGGCGACGTCTCTGGAGTGTGACCCGCAACAATGCTATAAGTAGAGGGAGGAAGTGGTGGTGGTGGTGGTGGAGGAGGAGGAGGAGGAGGAGATGATGGTGGTGGTAGTAGTGACGTGGTGTGTAGCCGGAACGACACTGACACTCCTTCGACTGTGCCAACTAGCGCTGCTGCTGCTGCTGCTCACAGGCCCAGCGGTTGGCTCGATTCCTCCCTCTCTCTCTCTCTCTCTCTTCCTCTGCCTCCCTGGGTGTGGTTCCCGCGGCTGCGCTATCCAGCCACCATCACAATCCACCGCCAATACTCTACCAAACCCCAACCCACCCCCATACCAGGGTCACCCTACCCCCTCGTCTCTTCAAGCAATCCCCTCGGATTCTCCTTCCAGGGACGTACCAGACTTCTCTATTACCCCACCGACACCCCCCCCCCCCTCACGCCTGATGGTCATAGTCTGGTGTCGCTGCCTAATACACCACCTGCACGCATGCAATGCAAAGCATAATCGGGCCCATACAACAACGTACACGTTGGCTCATCTTCAAGCAGGAGGAGCTTTTCAAAGAAGGAAACCAAAAAATGACACTCGGCAAAATCAAAACCACTACTTGAAAAGAAAATTCCGCTCGAGGACAAATAGAGCATCTTTTCCGCCCAGCACTACAGCTCTATGCAAATGACAAGTGCCACCAACCGTCCTTTTTTCCATGCCAACAAACTAACATTACATAAGCCCGCTGCCACATTCGAACCGCAGTAACAGAACGAAGACATCTCGCCCGGCTTCCATGTCTTAAGATATTAGGATCTTTTTCATTTACGATACTACTTCAAATTAACCATAAACTTTTTCAAGATCCATAAACAGGTGACATAATGAGGTATTCGTTAACTTTTTTAAATGCTATGTAATGAAAGCTGAACCTACAGCAAAGTCAATTGAGACAGTAAGACCTACTAAATAACCGGGAGTCTTTTGATTTGAAAAACTAGTATGTGCTTACATATATTCGGCAATTTTGAATATACACAAACATCATTCCATACGCTGCCTCTCTTGTCACACAAGCTTTCTTTACTCAAGAAAACAATCTTATTTTCAGCGTACCCAAAACTGCCATCAATAGGATTGTCTAGATTGAACGAGCAAGGATGAGTAAGTATCCCTTTCGACGAATATTAACCAAAAGTATTAAGGTTATGGAAAACAGACATTTTACCCAGATGCACCTGCGGCTAAATAGTACACTTGCTTCTCGCCAACCAAATACAACCTAATCAGTTTAGCTCCTCAAATGAGCTTTCGCTCCAGCTTCATCAATTAAGAGTACCGATCATACTTTGCACAGAACATCAGCTACGATCAGTCACGACGTAAGACCAGGTTACATATGATTTCACCCTAACCTTGGATTGGGGAGCTTCCGTTTAGTGCAAAAATTAACATTGAAGACTACATGATTTCCGTACGGCCAAATGCCCTCATTCAATACGTAACAAAATGCAGAAATTTGGAGACGCTCAATCCAATTCAACATTTTCGGTAGAAGCCGACGAACGCAACTAACAAAGAAAGCCCTCAAAGATCCAAAGATGCTGCTGCATCCGAGAAGCCAGCAGCCAGCTAACTCCTTGCAGCTGACATTGGATTTTGGGGGAAATGCTCTCGAGAAATCAATGGATTTCCCCAAGACTATAGGAAGCCTACTAAGCACTTCAGCCAGTTCAATAGTAACTGGCACAGTACATATCGCTGTCAACCTCCGGGAGGCGGCATTTCCATTCAATCTGTTCGTGTTCCCCCTTCGCCCTGTACGTACTAAAAACGCAAATGACAAATGCTACGCTCGCAATATACTTTTACGGAGGTAACCATCTGGCTTCCTTATATCGCCCCAGTCTACCTGGAATAGAACCGGCAACTTTCCATTTCTCTTTTACCAGATGAAAAAAGGTATGAATTATATAGCGTACAATACCTAACCAGTGTATTATTCCTGGGGCTTTAGAATTTTTACATGGCGCTATCTCTTCTAATTACACCATACTTGCCCGTCCAAAGGCGCCCGCGAGTTTCGGGAAAGGGGGTGGGGAGGGGACCACATCCCTTCAACATCGCCAAACTCGCGAGCCCACTTCTCATCTGAAAATCCGATGACCGCAACACGACACTCTCCCGGCAACAAGGGACTTATAGCTATTTGTCTGTCCACCATATTCTTGTCCTAAGATTTCAAATAAAATCAAATTTCATACATATCAGTAAGACTATTAAAGACTATTATCACATGCTCTCAACCATCCTATAATGGGCTTATAAGTCAACAATACAATTAATAGTTTAGCATTAACGTCGATATCTTGTAAGCTACCAGTGAAAAAGAAAAAATGCAAAACTAAAAACTCCAACCAGTAGTCACAACTGCACCTTACTAATCCAAATACCGAATTCACCTCACATATATTCACAGACAACACCAAAGTACAAAACACTTGAGTATTGACCTACATGTGCTGTGCGTGCTTAGGTGAGGGACAAAATATATGCAACATATCTGAAAAGTACGTCAACTACACATTGAAAAACAATGTAAGTTTTTATTTACCTAGTTTTTTTTTTTTTACCAAAAGTTACACGACAAATAGATTCTTTATCAAGTTCATAATGTCCTAAATAAAAATAACGTTAGTGGAAAAAATTGCTACTCGACAAAAATGCCTGGTAATTACCATAGCTTCATCATGAACAGAAAACTGCATATATCACTGCAGTGATATATGCCAAAGACAGGGCTCTGGACGCAAAATGATCATGAAATACCTTTGGGATTTTTATTTAATGGACATCAATGATCCCCAAAAACTCTGAGCACATTTTTACACTGAGCCATTTATGCTGTGTATCTAGACTAGACCCTCCCAGGGATCCATCTTTCCTTTTAATTCCACTCGACGTCTGACTAGAACTATTCTGCCCCATTACGTTCATCAATCGAAAATTCAAAATGAAATGCGAGCCTTAATCACTACAAAACACCACCTCTAAAATACTAACTATAAAAGAAATGTCAACGGGCGCCTGAGAAGCAGCAACTAAAGGTGAATGAATGCTCTGCAACAACCAGCCATCTAGTCACGCTTTGGTATCTAACCTAGAATGCACACCATGACTGGGGCACCGCTTTTCAGAGTACTACCGAGAGGTCACGATGACAGCGGAAGAGACAAAAGGCTGCAATGCTGTCAGGACCCCGTGGGCAATACTTGCAACCTTCATGGCGCGGTGTTCACCGTCTATGAAACTTGAGGGAGAGAGAGAGAGAGAGAGAGAGAGGAGAGAGAGAGAGAGAGAGAGAGAGAGAGAGACCCGGGTCAATTCCTTTGCTTCAAGAAAGTCAAGGCATCTCATTACCGGGCATTAATAACCACGATAACTTCTCACATAATAGGCCACCCCCCCCCCCCTCACCACTCTCGATCACCGTGCATAACGAAGCCCAAAGACTAAAGCAAAACAGATGCTACTCGTCAGAAACAATGTTTTCAGTCAAAACTGCCCACCGCTCTAGGCCTCCCGTGGCATCACACTGCATACGATTATCGACGACAAATTGACTACTCAAGTCAACTTCATCCAGAGGACACATCAAAATGACTTCAAACGTCATAAGTTCAAACGGTGGTCAACAAACGTCAAGAGACAATATGCTACCAACATCAGTACCAGGGTTTTGCGACACACGTTTACATCAGCCATAAAACTAGGAACAAAATTATTTTGAAGAAAACAACGGGATCCCTAAAAAGACTGACAACTAATTGAGATACTCCCCACTTATAAATTTCATATTGCAACAATGAAGGGACGACATGGAATGCAAGTTAATGATCACTAATTGACACAGTTTAAGGCAATGCTTTCCCCGTGAATAAATACTCCAGTGTTTAAATACCAACGTTTCACAAATGAATGACCCCACTCCTCGCCCCTGCACCTGACAAGAAAATACTACCACCCATCCCAGAGTTTCCATGGTATTTCTACTCTACAACAATTATGCCGGACCTTCACGAGTCAACAAGACTACAAAGAGCCACTAACAAGAAAACTATGGCACTGCCATTTCCCATAAAATCTGAGGCATCTCGACTACTAGCAATTCTCTGGTTTGATGTTGGTTTGCCATAGAATGAAGTGGTGTCCACACAAGATGAATGTACGTACGATGGTCATGCACGTACTTCTCCCATGTGCGTGTCCGTTGCGTGAGTGGGCGAGGTTTGTGTGCGTGTGTGTCGGAACAATCAATACCAGACACCACTACCACTAGCGCCGCCGTCTGCCGTCTAGGAGGGATGACGGTCTAGGGGCAGGACGATGGGGGGCGAGGAAGGCACCACGGTAAACACCCCCCGCCCCCTCCTAACCCAGAACACCCAATCACCAACCAAGCCGCCCGGCCAGTTACTCACCACCTGATGTTAATAGAAATTCCGCTCTACCTACCTGGGCATCTTTCAGGTGACCATATAGTAGTGTCACCCTTCAACACCATTTTTTTTTTTTTATTATACAAAAATATTCGAAAAACGACCTTTACCGTCTAAACCAACTGAACTGGCAAGATGATTCTCTCATCAGAACTATGTAAAGGTCAAAAGCTGTGTGTTTTTGGCCAGGCAATAAAATGGATAATATTCACGCACGTATATACCTTCTCCTTCCAAGTTTCGGATATCCACTTCAATATTTTAGTTAGTATCGGCCATTGCAATATAAAGGAAATTAGATCTTTTCTCTCGCAGATCAAATCTAATTTAACCGATACAAAACTTGGTCAAGCGCAAGCTTCAGCCATTTACAATGCGTTGAATTCTAGCTTACACGTATACAAGGCACACATGTATATTAAGGCACACAAACTAAAGAAATTATTCTTTATGCCTAAGACCTAAAGTCCTTTGAGATACACTATTATGATCTCCAATCATCAAATTGCAGTCATCTCCTCAACTCCTATTTTTAGACAATCATTTATTCAGTCACCACCTGCACTGGCACTAGAAAAACCACCATCAATGAGACCAGCTTTTAAATTTGGTCGTTTAACTACTACAGGACTCCTTCCTTCCTCAGGTCTCATCTTCAGATCCAACACCTACGAGAGACCGAGGATGTCGGGACATCGTGGGGAGGGAGACAGTGGGCCCTTAGGGTACAGGTAGGGGAGGGTATGCTCACCACCCCCGATACGCCACCAATACACCCAAAACCCATGGCTTTCATCCAAAGGCGAAGCTCCCAAGGTTAAGCGGTTAAAGGTAACCGTTCGAAACACGGGGCACAAACAGAGCTACTTTAACCCAGGCAGTCTTGTTATTCTAACCATTCAAGAAGCCCGAGTCGCCAAATTGAAATCATTTGACAGCACGGTGTGACCGGACCAAAGGCGACAGCAAAAAAATAAATTCATAAATAAAATAACTTCCATAAAATCACAAATACTACCTACATAAAATCACTTTAACCCGACAAGCAGCAAAAGAACTCGAAATTTACAAATGTCCCATCCATTGTTATCGTGTGAAATTCGCATACATGAATTCACGTCATCTAGTTTAACTTTTTATGTCGAAGGTACAAAGTGCTGTGTAACTACGTGCCTAGAAAAACTACTCCGAATTCCATAATTACGGTTAGAATAAATTCCACAATTACGCTTACAATAAAAAAAAAAAAAAAAAAAAAACTAACAAGCCCCTGGGTTTTAAGACTTGGCCCAAAATATGTGGGCATCAAAATACATATGGTCTAAGGGAAAAATTTATGCCTTCAACTGCCATTTTATAACAATGGATCCGACGCCTATAAGTAGCTTGTTTAATGAACATGCAAAAACAAATTAATTTAATTCCCGTTATCTCCTCCTGCGGAACTGAAACGTCATGATTGCACATTAAAACTGGTGAAGCTATCTTTTATGAATAAGTAAAATATTCAACTTTTTTTTTATCCAACACTGTACAGAATAGCTATCATAGTTATGTTAAATTCTATTTGAAAGGAAGAACCATAAAAATACTGGGGGAAATCAGGCACTAAAGTTACTTCATACTTCTTTTACAAAATTATACGGAGACGAAAATACATTTAAGGAACGAGAAATTCTTTTCTCGAATGAGCCTGACTTACACAAAGCCTATGACCTGTCAATATGCAGGTGCTCCTCCCTCCCGCCTGGCGTTCAACTCGATTCCCTACCCCAGGACCCTCGATTAACTTCTGCTTCAACTGGCACAAAGCATTCTGGGGATTAAGTACCAAAATGTGATGTGGCATCCCTTTCCATAGAAATATGCGAAAATAAGGTAGTCATTCCCAACGCTTTCCAGAACTCCGCCTGCGTCAGAAATGACAAAACTGACATGAAAAGGTGCCCTACGTATTTATCATCCAAGGAACTGGTTCAGCCCACTGCACTGCCAGTGTGAAGAGACAACGGAGTCAATTTTTTATTCAACAATGGCGCACCAAAATCTTTAATTTAAAAGTCGATTAGTCCACCAACTTCATTCAGTTCAAGTGAACACAGGCACAATGGGCTTTAGTTTTAGCAAGAGCAGCTTCTTCCGAAAGGAAATGTTGAAAGAAAAAACCCACAGAGTGGTACTGTCAACTCATTTCCGTCGACGGAAAACATTAGTTTGACGTCGTTCGGTCAATGATACTCGAAGGAAGAGTTCGTCAATGTGAAACGAAGGCCAATAACGTATTTGCTCGTTATAATGAGTTAACCAGCTCGTCCTATTTGCAAGGGGTGACAGCTTCTGAAGTGTCCCCTCATCATTCGAAATACTGAAGAGAGAAAGAAAAAAAAACCGCAGCTTTCCAAGACCACCAATGGATCAGCCACAGACACTCCGTCAATAAGAGAGAAGGTCAATACTTCCAAGTCAAAAGCGTCTACTCCTCTGTATCTAAACATGACTGATAAGAAGTTCAGCTTATGCTTTAGTAGCCATATACCCGTCACCACCGTTTACCTCTCGGCTAATGAAATATGCCATGTGGCCTCAAGAACTGCAGCTATTGAAGAAATGGGAGGGACAAATCTCCTTTAAACCTCCAAGGTTAAGGCAGGTAAGGTAGAACAATCAACTGCCCTTGATAACTCTACTAAATTCGAGGAACCAATTTGCAAGTAACTGCACGAGAGGAAGGTTACCAATTCATGAACATATCTTCAATTTCTCGTGTAAATCGTTACTAAAAATGATAAAACTTTACAATTTCACACTTAAATTTACTGGAAAAGTCACATCTATCCAATGAAATCAAAACCTGTCAACATAATCGGTCAGATTATAACCGTTGTTGGTCTTAAAAGTGCGCAATTACGCCAGAAAAATATTTAACGTTTGCGCCGCATGGCTCATTCCTTGACAAACTAACCGTTATAGCGTCTTAACAATACCGAGGAAACCTAATCACGGGTCTCTACAAATGATTCAAGTTGGTTAGCTAGGTTCTCTCCTAAAAAGCGCCATCTAGGACTATTATTTCTTAGGGTCATTACATTGATATTTGGTCTTGTTGATGTTTTGACGGTCATCATCCGCAACGGGCTTCTTGTACTAAACACGCCGCAAAAGGTGGACACATCATGCCGGTTTAAAAAAAAAAAAAAACCGTGGGGGTCACTACCTAGGAAAGATCCGGAAACGATTATTATTGACTGAAGAAATGAGACAAGATATCCGTTGTAGCAGCATTTCCCTTTTGCCTCCAGTTCCCTATGGTAAAATCAATCGCCGAATGGCGAAAATCGTTCCTTGAACGTCCGTCACCTTGGAGCCAAGGAAGAACAAGGGTGGGGTTTTCGCAGGTGGAGCCAACACATGCTAGTACTGCACACCTCCCTCCCCTACCCCCACCCCAGCACTTGACACCACCTCAAGGTGGGGGGCCGTTTGTGTACTTTTATTCAGTCCTCAAACTCTCAATTCATGTCCTTCACTCTTGTGTCTCAAGCCCCTTGCCTTCTACTTATTGTTGAATGTGATCAAGTTTCTGAGAAAACAGCAAAAACGAAGATAGCAAACGGCATGCATTCACTTTGTAATATGCAAAACTACGGGACGGTCGGTGGGAATATTTATTTGGCTAAAATATTTGCTGTAAACATCCAGTAGTTCCCACTTTCAACAGACAAGATATTCGCAAAGGGATAAGAGATACTACTTTTAAGTAAAAACAACCACACAACTACTTGGGAATTAATAAAGTATCTTAAAAACCTAAGCAAAACAATACAAAAATATATAGAGAATCAAATTGACTCCAATCTCAGGGAGGAATAAGCCTCTCAAAGTTGCAACTAATGTCAATTTAGAGCCTTTCCCAAAATAATTACCAGTCGGGATTAGTGAGACCAAGGAACCAATTGAGGAGCAATTATTTAGTGGTCTCTATTATGCTGGTAGTAGCAGTTTCTTATGATCTGAGAGAGAGAGAGAGAGAGAGAGAGAGAGAGAGAGAGAGAGAGAGAGAATGCAACCAAAATGATCAGCCGATTAGTACTCAAGTTCCAACCTTTTAATAAATGACCAATTAATCTTGCATAATTTCCGAGGTCAAAATCCATTCAGTGAGGAAGAAAGCAAGTCAAGCCGACTTTTCCCATGACCAGTCACTTCAGTCTCAAGAACGAGACACCGATAACTAAATGGGGAAATAACACAGTTCCACAAAGCTTTTACCAAATCCGGCCAACCCAGTTTTAAAATGAAATGTTCAGCTGACACTTGACAAGAAAGCGTTTAGAATGAAATGAGTTTCTACAACCCTAAAGGTGCAACAGACCTGTCGCCCAACCTTTATCTAAACTCCAAAACGGGAAAACAAGTCTAGTCAATATGTAGCTTCCTGCAGACATATCCAGACACCTTATCGACCGGCCATTCAACAAGCAATACCGCAGTGGACGCTCAACAGTTCGTAGTAGTTAAGTCACCATCAAATCTTGAAAGTAAAAAAATCGGCCCGGCATGCTTATAAATTTAGATGACGTAGAATTGGAAACTTCAAGCCTTTAACGTCCTAAGACGTCTACAAATTTTCAAAGGAGAAAACAAAGTTTTTGTCTTGAAAAGTGGTCATAAAATCTAAATGTTTAATAATGAATATCACAGAAAAACCTTAACGACGCCTTTGCCATCACTGCGTACAGAACTCAAAAACATAATACAGCACATTGATTCTAGTTATCACATGCACCAAACTACAGCATCTCAAACCCGGGGATAAACAATTGTACTGTTGACTGACCAGGCCCTCCAGTAGTTGAACCAGACGAAAGGAAAACTATCCTTCAAGATGATGAAAAATCACAATCATCCCCAAAAGCTGCCAACGAATGAGGCCTCAAGAAAATAAAATACAAAAATAAAACAGAAATGGAAATAAGGTAAAATGAAAAACCATCGTACATCACTCAACCTGAAGGAAGGATGAGTCATACGGGGAAACCAAGATTCCTGGGGGGCGGGGGGCGAGACCCCCGGGGCAGGCAGTACTCCCTGGATCCCGGGGAAGAAAGTTGGGATCCGTGGCTTTCCCCAACACTTCTGCTCTCTAATCCGAAACGGGATACGGGATATGAAGAGGGCTGCATGCCTGGTTTCAAATAACCCTAGTCAATAATCTGAGTTTTTCGCGAACTACATTTTGCTAATCGAAAACCCTCCATTTTAAGTGATCTTCAGATATTCGCTTCGTCTGCAATGTGAATTCTATCCATTACATTCACTAGCACTCGATATAATGGGATGGGGGACTAACCCCTACGAGATTTTTTAAGTCGTAAATGAAGGGTATGGACGTCTGACAAACCTATTAACTACTTAGAAAGCAATCTTGTAAGTAACTAAAAGCTACGAAATTAAATTTTTTTAAACTCGGCTGCAGCAAAACTGTTCTATAAATGGAGTAACGATCACCTACCTATTGCTTGCATGTCATTCTATATATATATATAATATATATATATATATATATATATATATATATATATATATATATATATATGTTACATATACATGTAATGTATGTATATATATATCTATATATATAATATATATATATTATATACATATATACATACATACATTTATATATATATACATATACATATTATATACATATATACATACATACATTTATATATATATACATATACATATATATATTATATACATATATATACATATATATACATATACATACATATATATACATATACATACAACGATCATCGTATTATGAATGATTATCGTATTCTAGTGGTACAATAAGGCAAGAAATTACCAATTATCTGATTCAGTGTTAAAAGTGTCTGGCCTAAACTACAGCTACATTTTTTTAAAAAGAATAAATGTTTCAACATAGTACCCTAAGCTATCCTCTTTTCTGGTTTTGTTAATTTTTAAAATATTTTGGCACGATTCAGGTATCCCAAAAATGGAAGATATCATGTCAACAGATCATTACATAGTGTTCTAGATTCAAAGTGAACGGTCAAGATCTCAACCTAACAAGCCTATGTATGTGAAAAAAGATAAAAGAATGCATAATCCCGACACATCGCCTTGACTACATCCAAACGTTTTTTCTCCTCAATTCTATTACCGCTCTCCTCAGCATTTAGGAATGAAAATAGGAAGGAAAAGGGGAAAATACAAACCAAATAAGCAGCAAAAGTACACAAACAAAGAGCACAAGGCACGACGGAGGGGAGGACGGGAAGAGCTTGTATTAGGGAAAACCAATGGCGCAGACCATTCGAGGGTAGACTAAAATATGTACGACCACGCAGCGCTCTTACTCAGCCACACATTGCAAAATTAGTCATACCCTGCACCTGCTCCCCAATGAAATCCAAAGGCATTATACATTATCATTCACTTAATACTTTTATTCATCTATAATGGCAAAGGACTTTGTAAAATATTCCTTGTAGTACTTGGACGGTCAAATTCTTCCAGGGAAAATTCGTAAGTTACACACGTGAGGTTTATTCAGAATCACCCCAACAATGGGAGGGGGCCCGTTTTTTCTTCAAAAGTAGATTTTTAAGTGTTACCTTCTTTCCAGAACGAAAATAAACAGGGATCGCTTGGTGAAAAAGAACTTTACTCCATAAATGTAAACCATATCATCTTAGCAAGTGGCAAGGTTATAAAATTCAAGGCATCGAAACAAACTACTGATGACTGATGTTATGAAAAAAGTGGCGTTGTTGTTGTGAAATAGGATGAGAGAGAGAGAGAGAGAGAGAGAGAGAGAGAGAGAGAGAGAGAGAGAGAGAGAGAGAGAGAGGACTTCCTAAATTTTCTAAACGACCAATGCCCACAAGTGCTACTATTTCCCCCCAAAACAGAAAGAATACTAATAAAATCATGGGAACAACCGTCAACCTATCGAAGACTGCGCCTAATTAACTACAGAGGTTACAAAACTTTCATTTCCCCAGCCTACCATAAACGCCTACCTATGCGAAGATTAAAAATAAAACCCCTTCAATACCCACCCATGCACATTTAGTATGGAGGAGGTTGCAACAATGCCTTCCCAACTTTACACCTACACTATTCAGTGTTGTTATTGTTTATAAAAAAAAAAAAAAAAACTCCTTATACTTAGCATTGCTCTTCCAGTCAAATGACTGGCTGGCTTCACTAGGTAACAAAAACATACCAGAAAAAAAAATAAATTCTAAAAGTCTGCGTACTTTAAACCCTTAACAGGTTAATTCTATATTCATCTATGCAGAGAGAGAGAGAGAGAGAGAGAGAGGAGAGAGAGAGAGAGAGAGAGAGAGAGAGAGAGAGAGAGAGAGACTTTCACTCGCGAGAAAAGAAAAATGAAAAGTTGAGAAAAGCTAGGCCATGAAAGGCGTCGGCTAAATTAGATCGCCTACTCTTTAAGTTAACACCCATTTCCATATCCATATCCAGACAAAAAAGGCTTGAACACCTCAAGGCGTTACTTATAAGAAGTATAATACACCATGAAATCCTCATTCAAACATCTCATGAAATACAATCTGCAGTAAGGGACGTCATTTAATGTTGCTCTTTCACACAAGGATCCTCACACCGTAACTTTTAAACTTTTAAGAACTGAAGTATGATAAATCTCCATGATAATTTACTTGCTAGTCTTCTAAACAACTTTTAAATAACTTTCTTCGAATATCAATATTTAACAACTACTCACAAAAGTTATGTTTCTACTTTGTAACTATCCGACAGACTCATATATTACTATATATAATATAGATAGATATATATATATATATATATTATAATAATATATATCATATTATAATAGTATTATATTAGCTGCGTTCAAATCTCGAGTTCAGTGACTATTCCCTGATATCTTGATAATAAGAACAGGTGAGAACAAAATTAGCCTAGGAGAACATAAACTTGACTCTACATTAGCTAAAAAGGTCACATCACCGCGTTACATGACAAAAACAAAATAAATAATACCTTATAACCCATACTGGACGAATGGGAAAATTACAGAAATTACGTATTACAGCTTAACGGACACCAACACTAGAATCAGCCATGAAATTGTTGGATGGAGGTGCCCAATACATAATTTTTATGGAATATTTCATTCTTTCACAAAACTTCTGACCGACCGTGTTATGCGATAGGTGGTTAACACCAAAGGTTAAATGACATCAACCATAACTAAAAGACACCATTCAATCCCCGTCCATGGCAAACGGCTGACCTTCGAAAGGAATTTCTCTGCTCCCTCCACACTGTACGTAATACAAAGGCCTCATCAACTAAAACGTATGAAAGTGATGACCTAAAGGAACTTACTGAACAATAACCATTCACCGCTGCCTAAGAACATACGAAAAAATAAGGAATTGACATGCGGCATGATTGACAGTGGCATTCTGATACCTTCAACTCTGGTTCTTTCATAAAGAAGCTTACGATTAATGGGAGACTTACAATTCAGCAAAGTCAAAACAGATAACTTTTTCCACAAAGCATCACGTGCAAATGTCACGTGACCAAAGAATCCGAGATCATGATGCTTTAAAAACATATAGCATTACAAGAAGATCAGTGTGTGTGTGTGTGTGTGTGTGTGTGTGTGTGTGTGTGTGTGTGTGTGTGTGTGTGTAGTGTAGAGAGAGAGAGAGAGAGAGAGAGAGAGAGAGAGAGAGAGAGAGAGAGAGAGAGAGAGAGAGACTATTGGTACACATCACTGCCATACAACTAGCGGACAGATATACATACATCCCCAAGTAGGAAATTAATTTGTAATACCTACGTATTGCTTCAAACTATCAATCTATCAGTCACTCGAAGGGTTTTGGTCTGATGGCATTCACTGCTCTCCCGCACAGAAGCCGGCAGTGATCGAACAAGTCTTGACTATCATGGGAACGTCTATGAAATATGCGAAGATCAATAACCAACCATCACTGATGACCACTGAGCCTTCTACCACTATCGGTGGTTAAGCGGAAACGGGATATTAACTAAAATCCTTACTGCAACCATCACGAAAAAAAATACGTCTCAAAGGATGGAAAATACTAAAGTGAAACTATTATAATCACTATACAAAACCTTCTGGTCCGTTGCAAATCAAAAACTATGGGAAATCAACAGGTGGCAAATGAAATCCACTTACCTTGATAGAAAAAGACTTTCAACAAACTTTCCACTAGAACTGGCATATTCCCATACCTTATGGTAAAAGTAACCTCCCCTTACAAATCACACATATCTAAGGAATTTTTTACTCTTTTACAAAAACAGGCTAAATGCAACATAACATTGCGCTACTTGCCTCAAACCCTAGCAACCAGTCAGGACACAGGGATATGCCATTTCCAGGGGCTATGACTCGTGTATACTTACGTTTTTCTCCCATACTTTCGACAGGCGCCATGCTGGATTGACCTGTAGGAAGAAATATAAATCAATGAACGAGTAAATGAAAAGGTGCCAGCTCATCTTTACATGCCAATCAAGTTTATTACTGCAGTCATCAAATTCCAAAACCGATCGGTAAGGGAAAGCATCACATTACTACACATGGCAAGCTTCAATCATCAAAACTGGAATGTCAAACTAACAAATAAAAGTCCACGCATGCATAGAAATACGGATAATTGACCGGTCTATTAAAAAAAACTATTGTTAGTGACGGAACAAAGCATTTCACACAAAATTAGTAGTTTCAATTGACGAATAAGTTTCTTCAAAAACATTTAGGACAAAAACCTCCAACGGAATCCTCTATATAAACCAAACTCATGCAAATGCTCCTCAATATCATTACACTTGCAATACACACCACCCACAAAGTTCGAACACGAACAAAACGCTAACTCGGGTTGTGAAAACAAACGCTAACCGGGGTTCGAAAACTCACACAGACTGAGGTCTGTAGTACTCGGGCAACAGTACTTGATGTCAACACGGAGAGACCTGGTGAAGGGTACCACCTGCACAAGAGGAACTTCTCTCATGACTGCCCACAAAACACGTGGCCCTACTGTCTGAACTTGGTAATATGGCCGACAAAACACACAGTATAACCCGCCTATATAGACCATGAAGACTAATACGAGCTTTGCACTGTAACTGTCAAATAAATTCACAATACAGTTTACCTCACTGCGCACAGGCGGTAAGAATTAACAGTTCTGGATCACTTAAAATCACAAGACAACTCTTTTTCTTCCTTAAATCAGGATTATGCAGGTGATGCAGTCGCAGGAAAACTGGCACACCTCCACTGGCCTACTTAAGTCGATGAAAAGGGGGAGGGGTCGCGGGGGAAACGATTAAATAAAATAACAAAAAATCTAGACTTAATTCGGCAAAAAATAAAAGTTAACGGAACAAATATGTATAATCTGTATAATACAAAGATCCAATTGCATTCAATGCGGCACACTAGAGTAAAGACGACGGGGGACCAGGAAAGGGGGAACGTGGGGGTTGGGGGTTCCAGAAACCGGCAAACCTACTTCAGCATCAACAAGGAAGGTTTCGGAGCGTGGAGACAGATTCTGTTGCCTTAACTAAAGCCACGCCTTCCGGCACGCTGCTGCACGTTTTATGTAATTGATCGGTTGTTGAACCGTCATCATTTAATTTACAGCATTTTCATCGGAAAATGCACAAATACTAAGATCGACAGTTCAAAGCTTATTCAATATAAATGGACCCACTATGGCATATCGTAAGAAATATTCTAAATATCTTCACTTTAGAAGACCTTAGTTAAAAATCTATCAGATTTAGACCGAAAATCAAGTAACTACATCAGTATAATTTTCAAGCAGAAACTGGACAAGAACTTAAAATATTCCCAACATGATTGTGGTCTTACCACAATCTGCTCCCACGCTCAATTGGGTCGAGTGTTTCATTTTTAGGAATCCAATCCGCCATATTTTAAAAAAAATTCAAATGTGTTTGAGTTAAGCATAACATGCAAAACGTATTAGTAATTAGTACCCAACATCTAAAATATCAATGAATATATATACGTGTTAAGGTTTAACTTTTAATAAAATACAAAAAACTATTTCCATGAATTTAAACTTATTGCTATATTAGGCCTTGAATTAGTATGAAGCTAAATGCTATTAAAACTCACCTAATCCCATTATTAATATTTTCCTGTGCTAAACCTTTAAGATAAATAACTTTTCCTAGGTGGCAGAAGATCAATAAGGTCGGTAGGGCAAGTATTCTTCTGGTACTTTCCTTCCTTCCTTGCTTAAAAGTCTTTTTGTTTCCTCGCCTGTATCTCTCTTCCAGCAGACAGCCCGTCCAAGAACACTGGCCGTCTTCACTAGAGCAGAGAAGTTGAAAGTTAGGAAGTTTGAAAAGCTCTCAGCATTAAGACATCATAAAGCCACGGTCATTTTCTAAGAGGATATATTACGTGAAACTTTGAAATAAAATCAGCCAAGACCAAAAGAAATGGAAAAAATTATTGGCAGTAACAGTAATAAATCTGTTGGAGAAAAAAGCAACACTGAATCTAGGCAAAAAAGGAAAAACAAGAAAGCCATCATCCAACAGTCGTTAGTCTCCGGGTCTCTGTGATGTACAGTCCCATTGTATTTTAGAAATTGATTAAGACACTTCCACTACCTTAGTACGTACTAAGAGAAAAAAAATTCCTTTAGTTCTTTTCAATTACAGCCGGTATGTTCACATTTTATCATTCGTTCCATCTCTATTTGATCCTCACTATTATTTGTCTTGAACGGTGGGCAACTAAGGTTAAGGTCACATATGAATATTTAAGTATTTACCATACAGCAAATGTATACAGTACTGAAGTGTCAATTGTCCAGACTTAAACATTCGGAGGCTACCATGCATTTTAGGAAAATTAACTCAGACTAGCCTATACATAATTCAAACCATAGGCTAATATAAAAGTACCTCATAGACCTAGGCTAACAATCTAGACCTATTCCTAACTGGGACAGGTACTTGACGTCGGAGACGATTGAGTCTTCATTGTTGTAGTTAGGGTTGAGGGAAACGCTGGCTCCTGCGGAAGTTTTTTATCTTAATAGTAGGTGGATATATTGTAAAAGCAACTTATTCCTAGTTGTCATCCTTTCATAACAGTTAGAATAGACACTGATTCGTATACTGAACCCCTATACTGGTTCCCTTCTCCAAGGGAGAAAGAAGTCATTTCAAATGAATATAAGGGGAGATACATTCGTTTCCCCTCACGTTGCCGTACTCGTCTCTAACAGAGGAATTTGAGCTTATGCAACTGCGTATACTTGGTTACAGTTACGTACTCGCTCCTAGATAATCTCAACTTCGAGTGGCTAACTTAACATCTTGATAAGATGAAAACCAATTCGGTTTTCCAATCCACCAATTTCCATGGGTACTGTCAAATTTAAAATGAATTATTTCCATTACATTAAAATTCTCCATGATAAACGATCCAATAAAGATTAGAGCCTTGAAAAGTCATTAGTACAAACTATAAAAGCATTTTATACAATCATAGAACACTGTTCGGAGGCACGCTCTTTTTCCGAAGTTATCTGCAAGCGTAACAGATTATGTTCAGTACAATCGTCAATACTTTTAAGAGTTTAACCACTATTATCATTACAATATCTCATAAAAAATTTCGCGCCGTTACAAATCATTATCCTAGGTGTTGAGCGAGGCCTTAAGGACCTTAATTAGCCCAAGTGACCTTAAGACGTTTAACAGAATATACATCACTCACCAGAACACAACGCTCAAGATTCCTATTCAAATTTCAAAACTCCCAACTGTCTGTCAAATCTCCAAATATATAACAAAGCACATTTAAAAAGAGTGAAGAATTAAAAATTTTGGGGGAGGGGAGAATACACACCGTGATGACGTAAGGAAGTAATATCACTTACTTTCCTTACATCGTTCCACTAACGAATCAGAAGCTTCAACTAGTTCAAAATTTAAAAAGTAACCCTCGAAGTATACAAAAAAAAAAAAAAAGCTTTAAAGAAAAGACATCCACAAAACCTAAAGCAGCTAAGCGTTCACAACTTTCAATGGCGTTCTGCTAGTAAGGACATTCTTTCAGGAACTAGTTTCAGAAATTTTTCCATATAAACAGAGTTCTCTTCATCTTCACCCTTCATTTTTTTCCCTACGAACTGCCAAAGCTAGATGACGCCCACTGGTACCAGCATGCAGAGCATACACTGTCGCGTACTGTTCTGGAAATGAACACGTGGAATTACTCAAAGCCAGAGGACCTCTGTTTAACCAATGCCTTCTTGAACTGACAAGGCCTGAGAGATTCAAGCATGAGTCATCACCAGTCGTCCTAGTCTCGCCGTGCGTTTCCATTCACAACTTTGTATTTTTGGTGGCATTTATCAGTTATTTGCTAAATGTATAATTTTTGTGTAAGTTAATTATGTTTTACAGTCTTTTGCATCATCAGTATCCTCTGGACCTGGTTATTATGATTAAATATAAAGGGAATTCAGTGCAGAAACAGTAATGAGAACAAAAAAGTTTATTCACAGAAATGAGTATATAATACATTATTTTACATAGAAAGGAGGACAAGAGCACAAAAATGGTGACAAAAGATGCCTCTCTCTTTTTGAATTTTTTCTATGCTATGCCCAGCATCACAATCATTTAGAGGTAAGAAGGCATCATTATCAGAAAGGACAGTGAGTGAAATGTCCGTGGCCAAATTCCTTTGATACATCGATTGTATAAAATCAGGATACTGTGACAGTTTATCAATGGTTATATAGTTAAACAGAATTACGTTTACTACAGATTCATGTTTATACCCTGAATGTAACTGTTATTGTCTGCTTATACCCTGAATGTAACAGTTATTGTCTGCTTATACCCTGAATGTAACTGTTATTGTCTGGTAAGCTATCTTTTGTTTCTTGGCAAGTAAGTAAGTCTTTACAGGAGCTACACTTAAGTTTTTTCACAACAGCATACACACAATAGCCGGCAAGGTATGTTATAACCGGGAAAAGATCCATACATTTATCAATATCATCTTGACTGACATCAATATAAAAAAAATCGTTATTTCCGGACTCCTGATTATTCATGCCCTCCAGTTCGTTTCTTCGAAAATTTTCAGTTCGATGTTTTTATTATTAAAAGTTATTCTAAGAACAGACATTAACCTCAGTTTTTTTTTTCACACTCAAACACTTGTCGTAAGGAAATGTTGTAATTGCAGCCAGCAAGTCGACGATATTTACCAAATCTATTTTCAAGTTGATCGGTTTGAAATTTTCCTGGTAAGACATATTTCATTTTTAATTTTTCTACACAGTATTTTGTTATTTCTATCATTGCATTAGTTGTGTGTTTTAAGGCAGTGAATGTTTCCCTACTCAACTTTCCACCAGTTTTAGTCATATTATTCTAGAGATCTAACCAGGAATGGAATTTCTGTAGGAAAATGTACTTCTCGTCATTTACATTATATGTTAGTGGAGTTGGGCCCATTATTGTAATTCCCTTTACAAAGGGGAACAGAACATCTGTGTGGCATTTTGTCTGGAGTTACACGTGTGTCTGGAAACCTTCTTCGCCCGATTTAAGTATAACACTAGAAAGGTCATTGGAGATCGGAGGTTGCCAACTAGTAATGTCTCATTAGATGGCCTCAGAAATAGTACCCACAGCAATGCAAATTAAAAATAAATGGTTGAACAGTTTACAAAATCTGAAAGTTGCAAGTACTGAGTTTTCTTTAAAAGTCATCAGCAATGACTGATAATGTATTTTATAATCATTTGTGTTAATAAACTGTTGTTTCTCATCATAACTTCTGCGCTGATTTTCCACCATTATGCAGCATATTTAATCATATTAACCAGGTTTAGAGGATTATGATGTTGTTAAAGACTGTGAAATATAGTTATCTAACATAGCAATTAGATACTATAGATAAAAAGTAATAAATAACACCAAAAATACAGAACTGGGAATGGTAACTTATGGCCAGGATAGGACGACTAGTGATGATTCATCGCTCTATTTTGACTGATCGCACAGGCCTTGTCAGTTCAAGAAGGCATTGGTTTAACACGGCACTGGGAAGCGATGATAACCAAGCTAGTCAGGTTAAAAAGACCTCGAGGTGAAATTTTGACATCCCAGGATACATGGTATCATCTCCACATTTCTCTTGAGCATGGGTTTAATAATTCAACAATTGGTCTCGATACGGTCAAATGGACATTTATTTTCTACATTTCCATCCTAAACAAAATATAAATATCCCATCCTAACATTACTATCTTAACTGGACGCAAAACACCGTTTCCAGAACTTTCAGGCTTCCCTAACAACCCCTCCGCCAAAACAAGAACGAAGTTTGCAGGCTTACTCCAAGTAAACGAAAATATTACGCGACACATGGCCAAAACTCTCTCAATCCCTTTAATCTTAAAAGGTTTCGGACCCTATCACCTTGCAAGCGACATGCCAGTGTCGTTTTACAAGGTAAGCAAAAGTCATGGGCGAAGCCAATCTGCACTAGTGTGTTTAAGGGCGGTGGGGGGGGGGGGGTGTTGAAGTAGTTGGACAGCAAGAAAAAGTTAACCATAAAATAAAATTTACAAAGAACTGAGAATAAACTCCGCAGCACAACTGCGTGTCTTATTTAGGGTAAAACTTCAACAATATGATCTGACTGGCAACATTAAACTGTTTAATGCTGCCAGTCAGATTATTACTGTACACAGGTAACTCGCATCCCGACATCGCAGACAATCTTTTCTAATCATTATTCTTGAGCTAAAGATCACGATCAATCAATTTCTTGACAACACTGCTTTACACTGGCATGTAAAAACCATTCCTACCCACCAACAAATTTTTCTCACCCAAGGTTACCATTAAAATGGTTCAACTGCCAAGAGAAGCAAATCTTGGGTAAATGGAATCTGTTGGGCCTTGAATGCAAACTTCCAATAATATATCCGTACTTTTCTAATAATGTCAGGACACATCGACGATGTTTTTTTTGTTTTTTTTAAATGGCAATTTCCCTTGTCAAAAGTAATTTCCCACACACTGCCATGAAAATTACGTTATGGTCATACACAGCTACTATTTTCTAACCTAAATTCACTAATTCCGTGTCCATTTTTTTCTTCGAGATAATAATGAACAATTCAATGGCCAACTGCGTCTAATTGGAGTTGCCAGCTTACCTATATAATTTCCAGAATTTACTGGAAGTACAATTACCTCCCAATAAAATGTTTAATCATTTGCCTTATGTGATAGTGATTATTTTCAAGTTCACACTGGCCACACTTTATTCCTGTAATCATTAACTAAAGTCTATAAATCTGTAGCCTGCAGAAGCCTAAGGTCTGACTTTGAATAATTATTTACATATAAACCATTACAAAATATACAGAGAATTCGACAATTATAAATTGTGTACCTCGTAATAGTAAAGTAAAGCAGGTCACCTAATATTGTTCAGGTAATCAATTTCTCATCACCTGGCTATGGTAAAGATAGTAATGAGGACCTGGCTATGGTAAAGATAGTAATGAGGACCTGGCTATGGTAAAGATAGTAATGAGGTTCCGATGAGTGATATGGTTCAAATATCAGAGAGAGAGAGAGAGAGAGAGAGAGAGAGAGAGAGAGAGAGAGAGAGAGAGAGAGAGCCTGCAACTCACTCCACAAAAATAAAAACCTGATATGTATATGGTAATTATTCATTAAAAAGTTAATATCAAGCCTGAAAGTTTTTCGTAATATTTCATTTAATTTTATATATATAAAGTGTTCAACACCAAAATAACATTACTCAACTTCGCATGTTGTGTCAGTATGTATGGAACAATAATTTTAGTAATACCGTAGAGTCAAAACTATTGGAAATCTGTGCTTTTCCATCATAGTATTATTATATTACTAAAACACTAATACCTATCTACCGCGAATCGCAACATAGCACGAATCTACTCTCAACAAGAATGAATTACCGTACAAGGGAAAACCACAACTAGTACAACGAAGGACACGAGAGAAATCATTTCCAAGCGATAAAATAATGGTGCCATTACTCAGATCTTCAGCAGTTTAGATTTTTACGCGCCCTAAATTTTCATTCCCGGAAGACAATCGGTACCAGTAGGTACTGGCATTTACACAGTAACTGAACAGGGGATGACCGCCCCCCTACCGACCTGCAAGTAAAATGAAGCTCAATTCGATCCCCAACACTGTCATTTGCAATGTTAAACAGCGATCTGTGAACATTAAGACTACAATTCATGAAACACCCAGGTCCTTGTCATCTATCAAATGCCTGAGGCCACAAAGGCTGTAAAGTTCCGAAACAGCCTCAAGGCAACAGTGGAGAGTCCGAGTCGACTAACTTTCACTCCGGAGGCAACCTACACAAACAACGGCCAGGTTGCGGCGCACTCTCCACCCCTATGGCGTTATATGGGGAATGGCCAAGTATTACACTGGTAATTCTAGTTTACATTTATCCAAGAACTACCATTCGTAAGTTTCTTTTACACATCATGAACACCACGCCTATTATCTAAGCATTTCATTCACGGGAAGCAAATAAGGAAATACATTTCATAAGACCTCATAAGTTGAATGCACTACCCTGTAAGTTACCACAAAGAGCAACAAACCTATCAATGAAATTTCATTATATATGTAAACTGAAAAGTTCAAGGAAAATGTGTCCAACGTCTTCAAGTACCCGTATTAACGGACGAAAAAACTAAGAAAAGCGGGGCAGTAACTAAACTCTTGAGCATCCCCTTTGTCCAGAGAGATCTAGACGCGAACATCCCTAAATCACACATGCTGGCATCAACGTAGTACGTACCCTCCTCACCCGACATCCTAACCAAACAGGAAACACGTGGGGAGCGGATGGCTGGCAAGGTTTGTATTAAGTAACGTTGGAGGAAAATGATGCTGCTCTTAATTGAAGCAAAGCAAATAGTATTACAGCTAGAATACACAGGTGTTGGAAATAAAATCTGGTTAGGCCTAATTGTTGTGTTGGTTTGAAGGGAGAATACAAGCAAATCATTGCCCAATATACAGGTTGTGAGCACGAGAACACAACCCATAAACTCATTCGATGAACTTCATATTAATCCAAACATAAAACTTAAAAAAAAAACTAAAAGAACAAGGAGACAATAACGAAACAAATAACCCCCGCATAGAACAAAGATGAGCCATACATGGAGGCACCAAGTTCCGAGTTGCCAACTTTGTGATTTACCATCCCATTTACGTAACGACATCTCGCAAATTAACCTATTCGTTAAACTATGTGCCTGAAGCTTTATTAAGAAACTTCATATTAACCCTCTAGCAAGATATAAATGTACCTATAGCGTATGACTGACACTGCCAAGTTTTGTTATAACTGACAACAGAAGTAACAAACACCAAGGAAATTTTTCCCCATCGACACGAATTTAACTCCATACAAGGAAAAATTGCAGTTTAAAACTTGTACGTTAAACAAATATATCTGAGGGGTACGATCTTTATGCTAGGCTAAACGTGTTTCTCGTACAATATATAAATGCAAAACCACCTTACGAATTGAAAGTAACTACGAAATTATCGCTCCATATGAATTTAAACCTAAGTATACCTATTCTAATTGACAAAGATGTTACTACACAAATTATCAACACGTATAACTCTGAGCACAAAGACAAACACACAAGACTTCACCCGCAGCATAGCAACTAGTCCAGAGGTGGTGGCTGGTGGCCTCGGTAACCTACCAGTTCGTAAAAAAAAGTTTGCTGTAAAGGTAAACATTCATACGAATAACTTTAATTTCCTTCACTACACACAACATAAGCTACTATGAATAATCCCAGACATGTGTGATAATAGTAATAATAAGCGAAACTATTAGCAAGAGAACCAGGTGCTGACCCACACAAGCACTACAACAGCAAAGTAACGGACACCCAACTGTGAGAAAGTGGTCTTGCCACCACCAGATCCTTTCTTCCCTACACAAAAATACTCCTATTTAAATTAGTCATTTTCATCTCCTGTAACGAATTTGAATCGAGGTTATCACCAGACTGACAGAAAGCTAACCTCTCAAGGCCAACACCTCTCCCAACCTAAGTGATGGATATTCTACGTGATAGGCCTATTCGTCGTTTCAAGGACCGCACACCTGCTACGCGTGATGAAGTTTGACTTCGTACCATTAACCCAGGATCCTGCGATACCCTAGCGTCCGTAGGATTCCGAATCTTAAAAAAAGCCTTGACAAACAACCTAGGCCTACTTGCGAGTACCTTTCTAGACCTGTAATTATTCTGAAATAGGGTTACCCTGATAGACGACCAACCAGTCAATACTATATTAAATACAAAGAGAATGTAATTACGAAGTTAACATGAAATTATAAGTTATTTTTTATATACCTACAAAGACTGAAATGATCTTGTAGCATGTAGGATAAAATAGCCAACACCATGAAATATAACACTATAGGGTAATATTCGAACTGTCCAAACTTCTCGTAGAACATTGACTGATAATCCACATAGAATGGCGTTGCAACACTACGGAAAGTGTAAAAGCCTCTGCTTCCAGCCAATTTAATACTTATGAATGCCACATTCAATGCAACTAACATAGGCCTAGAACTTACTAGTACATGTTACAACTAGGCCTATGCAGGTATAGGTATTTTTAGAAACTTTACGAAAGTACTGTACTTTGATAGCAAGTCTTAAATTAACCTAGACCCAGTTTTTTTATATTAATATAGGCTTTAAGCATTTTCAAGTTGGCAATACGATAAAAATAAGAATGAAAAGCCCTATCAGCCTAAAACTGGTTTGAAAACGATACCCTAGACTGAGAAATTTGAAATTCTCACATGGCCTAATTAATGGCTTCTAGCCTGTCTGCAGTCTTCCGAAAAATAACCAATCACACATCTAATATAGGTTAGTGGTCTTCTTCGTCCATTCCAATGAGACCATCAGATGGAAACCAAACCACGGAATCCCGAACCAAACTCTTGATCAAAGCAAAGGTGACATATTGTAAAGCTTAAGGTAAGGAACAGGTAGTATAACCGTCAGAAGATCTCGCACCAAACTCTGCACAGAAATCATCATCTACCGCCGTGGAGGAACAAAGCACTCGTTTGAAAGCAAATACTCACGAACAAAGACGAGCAAACTCACGACAAAGACGTGCAAAGACACGGCAAGATAATCGTAAAACACTGAGGTAGGGAAGCGACTCCGGACACTTTTGAAAGCGAGTGATCGCGGACAGTCCATATATGCCGCCAAAATAACCTAAACAAAGCAGCTGTGGCTTGTGACGACGTCGCCCATTGGTTGGGGAGTTTCTCTCGCGACGAGAGCTGATGTCTTCGTGGCTGCGATTGGTCAATGAACGAACTCACCGCCAGGCCTCTCGGCATTGGTTGTTTTTATCCACGTCTTGTCGCTGATTGGTTTATCCAAACTCAGCGCCAAGTTTGAATTGGTATTGAGGCTTTCGTTTGTCTTCGTTCGCTTTTCCTCATGTATATTTCGTACATACACAGCATATCATAATTATTACCGTATGAATGAGTTATAATTTTGAAATAAATTCAAGCATTAAGAACATTGTAAACATGAAATAACTCTACTAAATATCTAACAGTTTTGCTAAATAGCTTTGAGCACTCAAAAGATACGATATGTAATATAAAAGGAGTCGATAATAAACAGAAAAACTCATCTCACGAATATGTGTGGGTGTTACATTTTTTTTAGAATAGTAATGATTTAATAATCAGTAAAAATATCTAAGATTTTGAAAGTGTCTTTAAAATACCTACCTTACGTTACGTTTTAAATTAAAACCGTTGCCTTTCACAAATTTAAAGAAAAGTCTTTATTTTTTAACCTCTGCAAGACGAATTTGTTTAAGTACTCTCAATGAAAAAAGTAGTTTAAATGTACTGCGATCTGCAGTTTGGTAAGATTAAGTCAATAAGCTATAGAATATTTATTCATTTCCGTTTTATCAGAAAAACAAATAATAAACAATTTCAGAAAACATGGCTATTGAAATGCGGTATGGAAGTAAAGTAAAAACAATTATAATCAATGAATTTATGAAGGTGCTGATTTGAAATAAAATATGATTTTGTAATGCAATATTATACTTGGGTAATGTAGATATTGAATAAGGTATTTGGTAAATTAAAAGGCAAAAAAAAATAACACTTGCTTATGTGTATGTATGTGATATATAGTATATAATATATATATATATATATATATATAGATATATATATATATATATATATACAAGGAGTCCATAAAAGCGCCAAAATATAGTATTTTCTCTATATATTTTGGCGTTTTTATGGGCTCCTTTTATTAGGTGGACTTCTGATGTAACAGAACATTTTTACTAGTTATATACATGTGTGTGTGTGTGTGTGAGGGGATGTGTAAGCAAGCACACACTCACAAACATATAGTATGTGTGTCGTGTTTCCATTGTTTCAACGAACGTTACGACTGCGCATGCAAATCCTGAGGACGAAGTGTGTGGGGTTGGTAAGGAGTCATCACCTCCCCTCCCGGGTTCAAGTCTGGTGCTTGATACCCTGTAACCAAGGGAATTCAAACGCTCCTGAGGTCGAACGTTGTTAAAACACGTGATGCCTCGTGACAACAAGTCCGATGTATTATACTATGCATGTCTTATGTGTTCCCAGTTTAGGCCTAGCTCTGTCTGTACTGGGATGTAATGGGAAGTAAATCGTGTCTGTTCTTGCTGTTGCGGGATGGATGGCATATAATACCTCGAATATAAACCTACTTTAAGGGCGTTGTGCTCGGCTAAGAAAGCTTCCCTCTCTCTCTCTCTCTCTCTCTCTCTCTCTGTCTGTGTGTGTGTGTGTGTGCTGTTTACCGTTGTGTTTATACTAAATATAACTAAAAAAATATATATAATGCTTTTTTTTCCATTTCGTGCTGGGGAACAAAACTACGTATGTACTTACCATGGAACTATAAACTTACTCCCGAGTAACCAAGTCACACAGACACTGGACGTACAAAAGTATGGCATAATTCAGACTGAATATACGCAAAAGGAGGCACAATAACGCTGTAACCTCCGGTTGTCACTGTTGTCTCTTAACTGACATCAGTGCACCTCATGTGGTGCACTGCAGGCATTACTTATGGTTCTTTGCAGCAACACTTCGACCCCTTCCATACCTTTTCATACCTTTTACATCCGTTCATGTTCTCTTCCTTCCATCTTACTTTCCACCCTCTCCTAAAAATTGATTCATAGTGCAACTGCCAGGTTTTCCTCCCGTCACACCTTTCAAACTTTTACTGTCAATTTCCGTTTCAGCGCTGAATGACTTCATTGGCCCCAGTGCTTGGCCTTGGCCTAAATTTTATATTCAATTCTATCTTAACGTCAATAAGAGCCTGTCCCCAATTATCTGCGATCATCTTTTGGCTGGATGTGTAGACTCACGTTCAGTGTGTTCCTAGAGAAGAGAGCCAATATCTTTTAAAACATTAATCTGTCATAATATTTATATCACAATTAAGCCGATGGAAGGAGGGGAAAAGAGCAGAGTGAGAAATACGGCAGACAGAAGAAATAGATGGAAAATAGACAACAGCCTCAGAACCAGTGCGAGATTCATAAAGTCGTGGGAGACGTTGAGCAAGTAGAGAAATGTATAGTACCATCTATTGAATGATCTACTTTGGGATATTTTCCCATGAAGGAATGGCCATTCAATAATAGTACAGATTCCCCATAACTCGTTTTTCATTCATTTATTCCCCTTGGGGTTTTGCAGACACATTCACGGCATGTATGTAGTGTGCATAATATGGCTATTCGTACTATATAAAAATACTGTGCACGATCAGGAATATAATATATATATATATATATATATATATCTATATATATTATATATATATATATATATATTATAATTTCACGTCCTTAAGATTTACACTTTCTTAAAGTAAGGCACAGGAATTCAAAATCTGATGACGTGTAAGTAAATCCCAGTTCAAAACATAAACGAAGATCCTGGAAGAAACCTGGTGCACATTTTTCGCTAGTTTTACCTAAAGAGGAATTAAAGAAACAAGCCGCATAAAGATGGCCTGTAAAGGAAGGCATATTAAATCATTATGGAAAATGACCATGCTACTGGTGCAATGAGACTAATAAATAAATCTACATTTCAGCCTATACCACAGGAGAGAACATTTAACATTATAGCGAGGATGGGTCTATCGTGGCTGAGATAAGAACATATTTGAATTGTTATCTTTTTCGCGGGATCGGAGCAGGAATCTTACCCCACACTTTATTCCGGATTTCCGGGATTTCAGTGCAATGCACTTTCAGGAATATAAGGAGAGAGAGAGAGGGAGTGTGAGAGAAAAATTACGAGGTTACCAAATACAATTTGCAATGTATATTGGCGCTTACGCCATGAACTGTATCGACGAAAAACATACAAAATTGAAATCTTGACATAGTGAATATTGAAGCAAGCAACAAGCAAACGTAGCACAGTGACCCAAAATTCGTTAGAAACCAGTACAAACCCTCTTAACTCCTGGAAGGATTTCGTAGAGAGAGAGAGAGAGAGAAGAGAGAGAGAGAGAGAGAGAGAGCTTCTTCCCACACACTTACCATATTCGTCAAAGCGACCAGTTAATGTTGAGGTGTGTGGGATGAGAGGCAGACAAACGAACAAAGAAAGTTGTTGCTGTTAGCCTGGGGTTACTAAGAAAGGGGGAAACTGTCTGCCTATGTCGGTTAGGTTTACAAGGAAGAGTATCTCTGGAAATGTCTGAGATTTTTGTTCATACAGTTTGGTGTTACAGTGACCATGGTCCTCAGGTATTAAAAAAACAAAGAAATCCTCGTTAACCTTAGCAGTAGTTTGTGATAAGCGACGTTAATCCACCAAGTGGATTATTGTATTGTTTATGAAAAACTTCTGCTTCCACTGCTTAAAAAAACCTTTTCCACGTTTTAAAAAATTCACTGAGTTTGAAAGTTTTTTTTCCACCGTACTTTAAAAATAATCCCCCATCCTCCAAAGTAAAATCCAAATTTTCCTCTCTACTTTCGACAAAAATTCCCATCATGTTTAAATGTTTTTCCCTCAAATTTCAAGATGCAGGTATTTTCCAGGAGTTTTTTTTATGCCTTTTTAAATATCACCCCGATTAATAGGCCTAGGGAATATTCTTGCATGAGATCTTATTTCTACCTCGACTGGCCCAGGTAGACAGACAGCCACCATGGGCTGATTAGAAGCATCTTTTGTGGTATTCTTCAGAAGTTTGGTCAAATTACAAATTCCCTCTGATGAAAGTTATATATATATATATATATATATATATATATATATCTATATATAGTATATCTATATATATATATATATGTGTGTGTGTGTGTGTGTGTGTGTGTGTGTGTGTGTGTGTGTGTGTGTGTATATATATATATATATATATATATATATATATATATATATATATATATATATGCGCGTGTGTGTGTATGTGTTTCTTGTTGTTGTATAATCCGGCGCACCTTGAGAATCTGCTATAATACAACTTACTTCCCATTGTAATTTTGATATTAGTCGTGGCCTGTTTCATTTAGACCCTTGTATTTGTAACATGTTTAAGAATGACCTCAAAGATATAATTACAGACTTAAATACAAATTAGTTGCCTTAGAGATATCTTCGTTGTATATGTATGTTTAATGTGTATTGTGAATATGTATTGTGAATAAGTTTTTGTTTACCAAAGTTCTGAATAGCTGTCACCCTATATAAACCTTTAATTGTCTTGTCCATGTGTCTGAGCAGATTGACTTAATCTTTTTGTTTTTTAAATTGTACCCATGTTTATGCTTGTTTTGGAAAGGTTACTCTTTCTCCAGGTGGGCCGGATTTTAGTTACTAATCTCCTTATAATCCTTATCTGTCAGTTATACGAGCTTTCCTGTACTGTCAATTCCTCATGTAAGTCAGTTTGTCTGCTAAGTAAAGGACGTTGAAGTCGAAAGATCTTGCAGAAACTCCGTTGTTTATTTTTCCTTCATGGCTTATATCTTTATATATATATATATATATATATATATATATATATATATATATATATATATATATTGCTTCCCACTTACGATAAGACAAGAACAGGAGATGAGGATTGCCTGCGTTATCCAACTGCACAAGGAGCTCATCAGCAACACATCAATCCCTTCCATCCATACACACACATACCAAATGCTACAGTGGTTAGTGTCGTACACTGCCACTCAGATGTCGCGGGTTCGCTTCTCCCCCAAGGACGATGAAAAATCACTGGCTCTGTATCATGATCAGTTACTGCTGCAGTGGGGGGGTCTGAGGTGGGAGGTTGAAACCACAATTCTTTGGAAACTTGAATAAGTTTCATCTACTGTAATAATTTGGACGACTTCTCAGTGCTCCTCTTTCAACCACCTATAGTATTCCCCTTTCACTCCACATGACTAAGCCACCGGAGGACGACGCACATCCACGTCATTCCCTGGAAGGAAGCCTGGCTTCCATTTTAACGAACTTGGTGAAAATTTTGGTTGAACTTGATCTAGTCGTTCTGGAGAAATCGAAAATGTGAAAGTTTGTACCAGAGTGCATTGCATATATACGTACATATACACATACAATTAAACACAGACGATGGACAAACTCAGGTCAAAAACGAAATAAAAATAAAAATATATCTTTAGCTCAGCTGAGCTAGAAAAAAGAAAAAAAAAACCTTCAGGGCCAAACAAAGAAGAATTCTCTCTGTTTTAAAGAAATAGTGAAAGTATTGCACAAGGAATTATTGCCATGCTGATCACAATTGTAAAATGACTGTAGCTAGAAGTATATTTTTTAAGGATTTCAATTTAAGGAAAAGTTAACAGATAACTCTCTTACTGCAAGGGACGATGATTCTTCACGTATGATAATTGTTGTGTAATTGTGAACCAGCTTAGGTTATCATACGTAAATAGAGAGAGAGAGAGAGAGAGAGAGAGAGAGAGAGAGAGAGAATGCTCTGATCAAACAGCTAATGCCAAGGAGTGATATCTATTGCATTCGTAAGGTAAAACCATTTGAAACTGTAAAGAAGACTACAAAGTAGTTGCGCCTATAACGTATATATGCGAGTATACTGGATTGATATACTCAAAGACAGGCATACACTTCTACGTGTGCTGCATTAAATTTTCTAGCTAAGGCAATAAAGTTCCTTAAGGAAGTGTGTAGAGATTCAGATGGACTCTGTGTACCTACGAATTCCTAATCGTTCCATCCAAGGATAAACAACAGCACAGCAGTGAATTCTCAAGACGCAAAAGACGTCTACAAAGGACTGAGCAGAGGGAGAAATGCGCAGAACCTTTCAGCGGATCGAGGAGAGGAAAGTTTGTTGTCACTCGGTCTAGCGAAGCAGTTTAAAATCGCGACGCAGTTTATCCTCTGCGAGGTTTTTAAAATCATATTGCCGTCCTCCGCCCCACACCTAAACATGTACTACTACAGACCCTCACCCGGAGCCATAGAATGCCCAGGTGCGCAGGGCAGACCCAGCTGAATGACTCATGCCAAATCACCTTCTTGCTAAGGCAACGAGGAAATGGCTTCGGTGCCGGGCATGGTCGCGGTGATCGTCAACAAAAACACGAGGGAACGTTGGAGATGACAGTCACAATTATCATCTACTTTTCCTCGCCATTGTCTTTCCAAAGTGGGGTGAGGGCGGTAGTTCCTTTACGTGAATACTTGTACCAGTCTTTTTAGTTTTCTGTAAAAGAAAACTATTTCAGATGGCTTTGTTTGTCCGCCCTCATATCTTGAAAAAGACCAAGGCTAGAGGGCTGCAAATTGGCATATTGATCATCCACCCTCCAATCATCAAACATACCAAATTGCAGCCCTGCAACCTCATACCTTTCATTCTTATTGAAGGTTAAGTTAGCCATCATCGTCCGCCTGACAGCGATAGAGAACA